>NC_134486.1:220887259-221107259 GCF_040206685.1 Ascaphus truei
TGACAGTTAAGATATATAGGGTAATTAAGATATCCAGATACAGAGAGGGACAGAGAGAGGAAGAGAGAGGAAGAGAGAGGAAGAGAGAGGGAGGGAGAGGGAGGGAGAGGGAGGGAGAGGGAGAGGGAGGGAGAGGGAGGGAGGGAGAGGGAGGGAGAGGGAGGGGGAGGGAGAGGGAGGGAGAGGGAGGGAGGGAGAGGGAGGGAGAGGGAGGGAGAGGGAGGGAGAGGAAGGGAGAGGGAGGGAGAGGAAGGGAGAGGAAGAGAGAGAGAGGAAGAGAGACCAGAGAGAGGAAGAGAGACCAGAGAGAGGGGGGAGAGACCAGAGAGAGAGGGGGAGAGACCAGAGAGAGGGGGAGAGACCAGAGAGAGGGGGAGAGACCAGAGAGAGGGGGAGAGACCAGAGAGAGGGCTAGAGGGGGGGAGACCAGAGAGGGGGGGAGACCAGAGAGAGGGGGGGAGACCAGAGAGAGGGGGGGAGACCAGAGAGAGGGGGGGAGACCAGAGAGAGGGAGGGAGACCGGGGAGAGGGGGGGAGAACGGGGAGAGGGGGGGAGACCAGAGAGAGGGGGGGGGAGAACGGGGAGAGGGGGGGGAGACCAGAGAGAGGGGGGGAGAACGGGGAGAGGGGGGGAGACCAGAGAGAGGGGAGAGGGGGGGAGACCAGAGAGGGGGGAGACGAGAGAGAGGGGGGCAGGGGTGACTGACCGGGGCAGGGGTGACTGATTGGGGGGGGGGGTACCTCTGGTGTCACACACATACTCCCATACACACATACACATTCTCCCATATATATACACACACACACCCATATATACACACACTCCCATATATATACACACACTCCCATATATACACACACTCCCATATATACACACACTCCCATATATACACACACTCCCATATATACACACACTCACATATATACACACACACTCCCACATATATACACACACACACTCCCACATATATACACACACACACACACTCCCACATATATACACACACACACTCCCCACATATATACACACACACACTCCCACATATATACACACACACACACACACACACACTCCCACACACTCCCACATATATACACACACTCCCACATATATACACACACTCCCACATATATACACACACTCCCACATATATACACACACTCCCACATATATACACACACTCCCACATATATACACACACACACACTCCCACATATATACACACACACACACACACTCCCACATATATACACACACACACACACACACACACACACTCCCACATATATACACACACACACACTCCCACATATATACACACACACACACACTCCCACATATATACACACACACACACACACTCCCACATATATACATACACACACACACTCCCACATATATATACACAAACACACACTCCCACACACACACACTCCCACATATATATACGCACACACACACTCCCACATATATACGCACACACACACTCCCACATATATACGCACACACACACACTCCCACATATATACGCACACACACACTCCCACATATATACGCACACACACACTCCCACATATATACGCACACACACACTCCCACATATATACGCACACACACACTCCCACATATATACGCACACACACACTCCCACATATATACGCACACACACACACTCCCACATATATACGCACACACACACACTCCCACATATATACGCACACACACACTCCCACATATATACGCACACACACACTCCCACATATATACGCACACACACACACTTCCACATATATACGCACACACACACACTCCCACATATATATACGCACACACACACACTCCCACATATATATACGCACACACACACACTCCCACATATATACACACACACTCCCACATATATACGCACACACTCTCCCCCTACACACAGTCTCTCTCCCCCTACACACAGTCTCTCTCCCCCCCCCCCCCTTACTCACCGTGGATCGCTGTGGTCTCCGGTCTCTGTGACAGCCGAGGAAGCGGCAGGCCGGGTGTCGCCCTCGGCCTCGGCGGCTGTCGCTGCGGGTCACCGGGTGGCAGTGAGGGATCCGGACACAGGGGAGAGAGGAGAGGGGGGGCTAGTGATGCAGCTGGTCACCGGAGGCCGGAGACACGGAGTTGGAGGTGAGATCGGGAGTGAGTGGGGATATTTGGGGTGTCACGGGTGTCAAGGGGGAGATTGGGGTGTCGGGGGGGGGGGGGCACGGGTGTCGTGGGGGACATTGGGGTGTGTGGGGGGGGGTCACGGAGGCCGGGAGAGATTGGGGTGAGGGGGGGGTGACGGAGGCCGGGAGAGATTGGGGTGAGGGGGGGTGACGGAGGCCGGGAGAGATTGGGGTGAGGGGGGGTTCACGGAGGCCGGGAGAGATTGGGGTGATGGTGGGGTCACGGAGGCCGGGAGAGATTCGGGTGATGGGGGGGTCACGGAGGCCGGGAGAGATTGGGGTGAGGGGAGTCACTGAGGCCGGGAGAGATTGGGGTGAGGGGGGGGGTCACGCAGGCCGGGAGAGATTGGGGTGAGGGGGGTCACTGAGGCCGGGAGAGATTGGGGTGGGGGGGGGGCAGATGGCCCGATGGGAGGGGGGGGGCGACAGATGGCCCTGCAGGGGCTTGAGGCAGACAGGCATGGAAGGGGCTGGCTGCCGGAAGGGGGAGGAGTGGAAGCGCTGAGGAGGGAAAGTTGCTCAGAGAGCCGGAGGCGGGGTAATCTCCCCCAACAACATGAACCCGCCTCTGGCTCTTTTTTTCTCCAGCGCGAGCGCGGGAAAAACAGCAGCGCGAGCGCGGGAAATTTAAAAAACACACGTGTGCTGCTTGGGCCAATATTTACTCGCCCGGGGGTTAAATCCACACGCCCGGGCGTGTAAATGTATATAATTGTCGAACACTGTGTATATATATATATATATATATATATATATATATATATATATATATATATATTTATTCGACAAATCAATTCACCTACAGGCCCGTGGCGACTGGATTTGACCCCGTGGCGACCTCTTCATGGCTGCCCAAGCATGTCGGGTTTAGGGGCGGGACTAGGTGGCGAGTAGATTTTTTTTGTTTCGGCGAGTAGATTTTTGGGTGATTTATCAACCACTGTGTGTGATATATATACACACATATGTGTGTGTGTGTGTGTGTGTGTGTGTATAGTTGCAGACCTGTCTAAGACATGCAAATGAGCATACAGTAATATATTTCCATTTGATATACAGTGTGTGTATATACACACACACACACACACGTCCGGAAATAATTAAACACTGATACAGGTTTTGTTATTTCGGCTGTGTACCAAAATAAATTCAAGTTACAGTTAAATAATGAAATATGGGCTTAAAGTGCAGTCTATCAGCTTTAATTTGAGGGTTTTCATATCCTAATTGGAGGAAGGGTTTAGGAATTACATCTCTTTAATATGTAGCCCCCTCTTTTTCAAGGGACCAAAAGTAATTGGACAATTGACTCAAAAGCTGTTTCATGGACAGGTGTGGGCTATTCCTTTGTTATTTCATCATCAATTAAGCAGGTAAAAGGTCTGGAGTTGATTTCAGGTGTGGCATTCACATTTGACCACAACATGCATTGAGAGCTCCTTTGACCGCAAGTGAAACTGGGCATCCTTAGGCTGCAAAGAAAATCCATCAGAGAGATAGCAGGAACATTGGGAGTGGCCAAATCAACAGTTTGGTACATTCTGAGAAAAAAAGAAAGCACTGGTGAGCTCTGCAACACAAAATGGCCTGGACGTCCATGGAAGACAACAGTGGTGAATGATCGTAGGATCCTTTCCATGGTAAAGAAAAATCCCTTCACAACATCCAGCCAAGTGAAGAACACGCTCCAGGAGGTAGGCATATCATTATCTAAGTCTACCATAAAGAGAAGACTTCACGAGAGCAAATACAGAGGGTTCACCACAAGGTGCAAACCATTCATAAGCCTCAAGAATAAAAAGGCCAGATTAGACTTTGCCAAACAATATCTAAAAAAGCCAGCCCAGTTCTGGAACAGCATTCTTTGAACAGATGAAACTAAGATCAACCTGTACCCGAATGATGGGAAGAAACAAGTATGAAGAAGGCTTGGAATGGCTCATGATCTGAAGCATACCACATCATCTGTAAAACACGATGGAGGCAGTGTGATGGCATGGGCATGCACGGCTTACAATGGCACTGGGTCACTACTGTTTATTGATGATGTGACAGAAGACAGAAGCAGCCGGATAAATTCTGAAGTGTATAGGGATATATTGTCTGCTCAGATTCAGCCAAATTCAGTGAACTTGATTGGACGGCACTTCACTTTACAGATGGACAATGACACAAAACATACTGCGAAAGCATCCCAGGAGTTTTTTTTAAGGCAAAGAAGTTGAATATTCTGCAATGGCCGAGTCAATCACCTGATCTCAACCCGATCGAGCATACATTTCACTTGCTGAAGACAAAACTTAAGGCAGAAAGACCCACGAACAAACAACAACTGAAGACAGCTGCAGTAAAGGCCTGGCAAAGCATCACAAAGGAGGAAACCCAGCGTTTGGTGATGTCATGCGTTCCAGACTTCAAGCAGTCATTATGCAAACAAGAGCCGGGCGCTTACCTTACGTGTTGTGTCAGGGTGGGGGGTGCAGTATGATGCTTGAATAACAAACCAAATGGAGGTGGTCTCTCACAATGGAGTCTGTTAAGGATCCCTGTGCTCAACCCCAGAAAGGGGTTTCCAAAGCCCTTGTGGGATATAGAGAGAGAAAGAATAGGGGGAGCAAAAGGGTTTAGAGCATATTAACCAGCAATAACAATCTTAATACAGGTCACTGTCTCTGGAGTGTCAATATACAGATGATAAATCAATACTCACACGGCCCTGTGTGAGCAAAGTTGCATAGGGGTGTCTTGATTTTGGGGGTCTGGTCTGTCCACGTAGTTAGTGGGGTTAAGGGTATACATAAGTGAAGCAATAACCATAAACACTTACACGGCCATGTGTAAGCACAGTTGTTGAAAGGTATCTGTGGTATACACCTAGATTGCCCGTCCAAAGTAATCCCAGGGGTGCTGTGCACGCTGCTGCTGGCAGGCAGGGGGTTAAATACGGGTCTCCGTCACGGTTCTCTCGTCCTGGGGTTCTTTCCCTCCCCGTTTCAGCAAGGGTAGTGAGTGAGGCAAAATTACAGTGTGATATCAGCAATGATCTTTAAAAACGTAAACGTTTATTAAACATTGAATATTGAATCACAACAAATGCACTCACATAAAATAACACTGTCCCGGCGTGCTCCCGTGGCTGTGGTTCGCAGATGTTCCTGGCCGCACTCTCCTCCGCGTCCGGAGTCGGAATAGATGGCGGTTCCTGGCGCGGCTGTGTCTGCAACTGCTTCCACCAGCTACGGAAGCCCCAATAGTTCAAAAGTCTTCACCGAAATAGAGCTACGCGTTTCGCCGTGTAAAACGGCTTCCTCAGGCTCAAAATGTTCTATTTCGGTGAAGACTTTTGAACTATTGGGGCTTCCGTAGCTGGTGGAAGCAGTTGCAGACACAGCCGCGCCAGGAACCGCCATCTATTCCGACTCCGGACGCGGAGGAGAGTGCGGCCAGGAACATCTGCGAACCACAGCCATGGGAGCACGCCGGGACAGTGTTATTTTATGTGAGTGCATTTGTTGTGATTCAATATTCAATGTTTAATAAACGTTTACGTTTTTAAAGATCATTGCTGATATCACACTGTAATTTTGCCTCACTCACTACCCTTGCTGAAACGGGGAGGGAAAGAACCCCAGGACGAGAGAACCGTGACGGAGACCCGTATTTAACCCCCTGCCTGCCAGCAGCAGCGTGCACAGCACCCCTGGGATTACTTTGGACGGGCAATCTAGGTGTATACCACAGATACCTTTCAACAACTGTGCTTACACATGGCCGTGTAAGTGTTTATGGTTATTGCTTCACTTATGTATACCCTTAACCCCACTAACTACGTGGACAGACCAGACCCCCAAAATCAAGACACCCCTATGCAACTTTGCTCACACAGGGCCGTGTGAGTATTGATTTATCATCTGTATATTGACACTCCAGAGACAGTGACCTGTATTAAGATTGTTATTGCTGGTTAATATGCTCTAAACCCTTTTGCTCCCCCTATTCTTTCTCTCTCTTCAAGCAGTCATTGCCTGCAAAGGATTCTCGACAAAGTATTAAAAATGAACATTTTATTTATGATTGTGTTAATTTATCCATCTACATTTGAGCCCCTGAAATAAGGGGAGTGTGTATGAAAATGGTTGCAATTCCTAAACGTTTCATACAATATTTTTGTTCAACCCCTTGAATTAAAGCTGAAAGTCTGCACTTCTATTGCGTCTCGGTTGTTTCATTTCAAATCCATTGTGGTGGCGTACAGAGCCAAATTATGAAAATTGTCAGTGTACACACACACACACACACACCCACACACACACCCACACACACACCCACACACACACCCACCCACACCCACACCCACACCCACACCAGAATATATGAGTTCTTCAGTATTTGGTGATACCTTTTTTATTTGGACTAACAATTTGTGCCATTGGACAAGCTTTCGAGAGTTTTCCTCTCTTCCTCAGGTCAAGCAATACCATAAATATATACACACATATACATACACTGTGTGTGTAATTTTTTTTAATTTTTTTTTTCAAAACTGACAGTATGCAATTTAAATGAAAACATTTATGGATGTGATAACAAAACAATGTGGGATTATCCGCTTTACTGTTGCTGCTCCGCACCTGAGGTCCCACACTAGATCCTCTGGGAGTTAACTGTATAAGTGAGAAGATCCGAGCGCAGTTGGTAAAGAGGATATAGACTATAATCTAACTAAATCGTTGACAACATAGTGGCTGTAATATAAATAATTACAAAAATCCAGCTTGAGATTGCCGATGAAGTTATAAATAAATTAAAAGTAGAGCATAGTGATGTACTGTAAAAAAAGGTTTACTTCGCAGATGATAAAAAGCCACTTATAATTTGCCAGCTGGTACACACATGTTGGGACACATCCGGATACAGCAATAGGTTGAATTGATGAAAATGGGGCGTTGCTTCTGTGGTCTGGTCTCCACTGTGTGTTCTGTTCCTCATCCCTCTTCGATGACATCAGAAGGCACGTCGGCGCTTACGCACTCGAGCGGCTATGGCAATGTTAGTAGCTGGAGTCTTAGCTGTCTTTCTCTCAAAGTTCAATGCTCTCTCTAGAGCTCAGCAGAGAATCCCTACGTGTTTCGCTTCAAAAAGCTTCAGTGGTCATTCATACATACGGAGTAAAGGAATCAAAACCCTCCCAAGTGCTGGCTCACAGTGTTTACCTAATAATTTAAAACCGAATAAAAAAAATACTTCTCGTTATTTGGGTAAAATGCATCAATCGTCCAGCTGTTAAGCATGTCACTGGCATTAGTTCACTTTGCTCCTAGGAGGAATTTCCCCTTTAACTCACATTTCCTATTTAGTATTTGTGTGCTGCTCATTTACACCCTTTGTCTTGGGTTGCTTTTTGACCTTGCACCTTAATGTGTTTTAGGATTGCCTCTGTTTGTATTCTCCAGATAAGCAATATGCAGACTGCAGATTATATGGGCTCAATCAGAAACATTCTCAAGTCTACATACCAATTATTATCTTATTACAAAAATGACAAGCGGCAAACACTGTGAACTTGATACAAGGGGGGAAGGGTGGGGTTTTGCAGAATACAGATCATACGCTGCCTATTTTTTAAATTAAAAATGTACTCAAATCTTGCAGAATATTTGTGTACTTAATTGATGAGTGACAGAAAAAAACAATGTCTAGCAAAATGTTAAAAAGCTTCAGAGCAAATTTATTGCAGACTCCTTAAAACCACTCATTCATTTTGAAACTGCTTTCTCTGATGTGATGTGTATCCGAGTCTTCAATTAAATAAGTACCAGTTTGAACCTCTGCAAAATATCAGACTTAAATTACCACCGCATGGAAATTAAGTGTCTTCGTGCAAGATTTAGGTGCGTGACATTTTGTTTCTGAGCCGTTTTAATTACGTTTTAAAGGGTAGAAGGCACGGAAGGGGGAGACTTTTATGTGATACACCATAAAAACCCTAATGACGTTTGCCTTCTTGATATGAAGTGTCACTTACAAAACTAAGATCCAAGGGATAAAAATGTAACATTTGCCATGGATGACTTTTTATTACACTCGGAAAGATTAATCTGTGTTTTCCGTCCATGCTGTGACATTTTAAATTGTACGCACCTTATTATACACTTGTGATCCCAGTGCAGTGTTTTAGAAAAAGAAAAAGTACAGTACCTACACACAGACCTTTCTTGGTGATGGTTTTTAGTTTTGTTACTCGTCCAGTCATGTAACCTGCCATTGTAAATCCTTTTCTGTGAGTCAGTGTCTTTACGTGTGTGTGTGTGTGTGTGTGTGTGTGTGTGTGTGTGTGTGTCAGTGTGTGTGTCAGTGTGTATCTATGACACTCACAGAAACAGCCATACAGCCGACGACAGGTGTGGGCAGAGGGGTAACCAGAAGGGCTTTTCCCTCCCCCCACCCACGCCTAACAGAACTCTGGCTCCTAAAAATTCTGTCTGGCTCCATTATTTTATATTTTCCCAATATCAATCGCAGCACACCTTTAAAGAACGCGTGTAGAAGAGACGTCTGTGCACAAAATATAGACACACCTGAGATACCTGGGCAATATGTGATGTCATCTAGAAATCAATTTAAAACCCTTGTTCTGACTTGCAAAGCTATTTGATGCAGCCCCCCTATATATCTGTGTCCCTAAATGCCCCCTCGGTTCTGCCCATGATATCTGTCTCTCCTGCCTTATCTCCTCTCACTCCCGGCTACAAGACATCTTTTTTGTGTTGCCCCTCTCTCTGGAATTCCTCTTCCCCAGCTTTCAGACATACAAAAACTCACCTTTTTAAGGAAGCGGATCTGGCATAATCAATACCCTGCCCCTAACAGCTACACCTCCCCAAACTCTTTAATTCCAGCTGTGCGGCTGGACCAAACTTCGCGCTAACACCCCCTAACATCCACACCCGCAAACCTTAATAGATCAAGCTGTGCGGCTGGACCATACACAGAGGCATACTCCATCCTACAATCAGCAGCCACTTCACCCTTTGTTTCAACGTTGTTGATTATTCCCTCTAGTGTAAGATCTCAGGAGCATTTACCTTCTGTATCTCTTTGCTCTTGTTTGTCCTTATTTGGTTTTGTATGTCATTCTGTTTATGTAATTAATGTCACTTTGTACCTCGCTGAGGAATATGTTGGCGTTTTACCAAAAAAAGATAATAATCACATGCTAATGACTGCTATTAGGACTCTTGCTAAAATAGTCTCCTTGTCCTCCAAAGCCACATTTTAGGGTTTGGAACTTCTGGGCAAGTCAAATGTGCGAACCCTTCCTGCAGTAATAAATATAATAAATACAATTTTTTTGGTCTAACTGCAGGGACTTACACTTAGACCAATATATATTTATCTTGAGGATCTGATTTTGGTCTGGAAGGCAATATAAAGCAAAATAAATTGCTACCTGCCTTCCCTCCTCAGGAAGGATATGTCAATAAATAACATTTATTTAGTTCATTTGCAGAAAGCCTTAAAGTTCTAATTCAAAGTATGTGCTGTATGTATCCACCTCCTGGTTGGAATATTGACTATTCTTTAGTGGAAACCTTTATAAAGCACCAGAGTGAACTAATGGACTGTCATAGGTTTTTTTTCACGTTGTTTTTTTTTTTTTTTTCAGAAGACCGCAATTATTTTAGTGCTTCATTTTTTAAAATATATATGAGCCAGGCACTCGCAAGTAGTGTTTATTTATTTATATCAATGTTTTGACTCCCAACTGACCCTTTCTCAAGATAAAGGAGCAGAATAACAGTGATGCTATAAATAGATATACAGAAACATCAGGATGGCTGCCAACCTCCACCCTTGGAGGGGGTGTGTCTGTTTCTTTTAGTTGTTTTTGGAGGTCATGTATATGTATTTATCATTTCTGAAATAATTAGTATTTACTCTTAGAATGGTGAAAGGGGCAATTGGTGATCCTGTTTGTTTTATTCCTCCCACACACAGATAAAGTAATCTGAAAGTGATAAAGCAGAGATAAGAGCAGTAAAACCATCCTACAATTCAAATTGGTGTTTACAAAGATTGCAAGGATAAACTGCTAATTTAAATCTTCTCATACTGAAGACCTTTTAACCTTGTAAACATATGACTTAAATGTAAACTGGTCCAACATTGGACTTAAACAGCAGAACACAAAGCAACATATTTCACAAGGAAAACAAATACTGTTGAGCAGATAAATAATGTAACAAAGGAAGCTGTTTGTTTTTTTATCCTAATGTAACATGAAGAAGGGAATTGACTGCTTTGCGGTGCAGTCTGTCATATCTGCACGATTGACATTTCATCCAGTTAGTACAATGTTTCTAGACTTACTCTCCAAACTTCAAAGATATGTTGTTTACACCCAATCTACCTTCAGATGATGGGGTATGTAGCTATATTTTGTGTCTGCTTTGTCTGTGCTTACACTCCTCTCTTTCTCTGTAGTCACGTTCAGTGTGAAGTGAAGCAGCTTCCCAGTGCTGTAGAAGAGTTCAGCACCATTAAAATAAATTGGTTCACTGATGAGCGGCTTCACATCATATTGAACGGAGGATTCTGGTTAAACCAATACTAAGATTATAATTCCTTCTAGGGCTGCACATCCAATCTTTTGTTGCGTGGGAAGCTTTGAAACAGTCAGTTTGTTTTGTAGATAGATGTCTGTTGGTTTCCCAACCTATACACGTGCAGATTCATTATACAGCTGCCATGGCGTGAGAAAAGTGGAATAGTATTACTTCATTGCTGAGATGTTTGTTTGCCCGATCTGTATGGCCCATCTCTGATTAAAGTACTGTGTACAATTCCTTTAATTTCTATTATGAGACTTTCAGCTTTCAGCTTGGGTCGACGCAAAATTTTGTCATTTATTTCTCCAAAGCATTTTGTTGACTCCTATCTGCTATCCAATCATTCAGAGGGGAAAACAATATGTATTATGTACTTTTTTTGGTAGGTCATGCTGCCTCCAGGAGCTCAGCATTCTGACAGAGGCATCAAAGAGACTATTCTGGATGAAGATGAATGTCCTCTTCAGATATACCGGGATTGGCCAGATGAAAAAGGTACTGTTGACTGTGGTCATGGTATGTCAAATTTTTTAAAAAAAAGCAACTATTTATGGTAAACACTAATGCAGAAATACAACTAGAAATCTTAGAATGCGTTTAGAACGTGTACTGTATGTGAGGAATGCTAATAGACAGCAATAGTGTATTCAAACCTTGTTAACGGCTGTGAGTGGCACAAAGACGCCGCTACAATTCCAATTTAGACTTCGTGTAATTTTTCAAAGACTGTCTATCTTTACTATGTGTAGCTCATCTATAGTCTGTGTAACAGTTTGCAAAAACTCTTATTTTGAGGGAAATTGTATATGCTGTTTTTGGGGTTATACTGTATATTCTGATTTGACTAGTACTTTTAAAACGCATTCAACTAATAATCACTGTTGGTTGAGAAGCAATCCCAAGTAGTGTACATAATCAATAAAGATGATTTTCCTCCTCTCAGCTATCCACCAACCAGCGATGCCAACATGAAACTAATAATGTCAGGGCAGTCTGGCAGATGGAGTGCTGTGACTGGTGTAACAGATCAATAGACTTTCTGAGAGGGGAAAAGAAAGGGGCAACATGAATTGCTGATTCAAACGTTCCTTGGGTCACGTGATTAATATTTCATTAACCATATTTGGTGCCTTTTTCAGGAGAACTCGTATTCCAGTTAAAAAGAAGGCCTCCGGACTACCTCCCAAAGAAGAACAGGAAGCAGAGCGAGGGCAAGCCATCAAAAGGGAAAGAGAGGGCTGACAGCTATGGATTCTCCCTCCCCTCTGATAAGCTGCCTTACTTGGTAGAATTAAGTCCAGGTAAGATGTCTTGCACCACTGCTCGGGACCAAACAGTTGTGCATTGAATTGAATGATCTATCTTCTTAAGTATTACAATCTTATAGCAATTTGTAGCAACATTGAATGTTTGGGTTCCCCATCAGCAAAAATAAACGTATTCCTTTTTACCCAGTATACCCGTGTGTGTGTGTGTGTGTGTGTGTGTGTGTGTGTGTGTTTTATATAATCTCAAAAATCAAATACTGTATAGCAGACACACCTAAAAAAACAAAAAAAACTAAGGCATGTAGACGAGATCACGCTTCAAAAGAATCATGTAATTCAATATACTTCAACCAAACTCCTGAATCGGAGTACAAGAAAACTCAGCTCATTGCAAGTGAGTAATCAAAACATGTTGTATTGAAAGAAATAATCCAACATTTCGGTCCTGTAAAAGAAGTGTGGGTGTGTGTGTGTACACAGCATTACGATTGAAACATTTCAGAAGTCTGTGGTATTTTTTTGTTTTGTTTTTGTTTTTTAAAGTCATGATTAGTCTAAACCAATAAAATACACCATTAGAGAAACTCTGAGGAAGGGCTATCCTGTTCATTACAGTAGTAGGTTACAAAGCCAGTGCAATATAAAATATGTTACAGGAATGGTCTCCAAGCATTGTGATTCCTCTGTAAAGGATACGTTGTGTGAGACTGGAAGTACATAGCTAATCATGATCTAATTATTAGGTTATAAATCCATATTATAATTATAGGTATGCACTCGGTTTCAAGGAAATCAATGTTGATTTCACGATGATAATAATTAAATGCACAGCGGGTTAATCAAATTAAATGCAGTGCTCCATGAAAACAGAAATAATTAACCCAAAAATATGTTCTGAATGACAGTATAGGAACATCTACACTACTTCTCCAAGCTGTGTCAATATTGGGGCCTGCAGGAGTGGGTTCTGCAACCCAATATTGATTGCACATGTGTCATAGAACATGGTGTGATATCAAGAAGTACTGGAATTAGGTGTGTGTGTGTGTGTGTGTGTGTGTGTGTGTGTGTGTGTGTGTGTGTGTGTGTGTGTGTGTGTGTGTGTGTGTGTGTAGAGAGAGAGATGGAGAGAGAGAGATGGAGAGAGAGAGATGGAGAGAGAGAGATGGAGAGAGAGAGAGATGGAGAGAGAGAGAGAGGGAGAGAGGGAGAGAGGGAGAGAGGGAGAGAGGGAGAGAGGGAGAGAGGGAGAGAGGGAGAGAGGGAGAGAGGGAGAGATTTGTATATTTTGTAGGCACCTCGAGGTTTGAGGATTTAAATATGCAAATAATATAATAATGCTACCAATATTTTTAAGTCCTGTCGGTGTCTGCTTGAATAAATATATCCGTACATCAGTTTGCAATTTGCAAAATATATTTCTGATCTTCTATTTAAAAGACATCAAAGAAAACGCAGATGGAGCAAAGACACTACCACCGGATTAGTCCCTTTAACGTGCACTCAATGTCTGTACAGGTGAAAGTACATGAACAGAAATATGAGATGCCAACGAAAAACAATGGTACTGGTCCTGGATGTATTGTATAATTGGAAAATTTTAAATGATTATTTATTGGATGTGCATTAAAATATTTGGTCCGTACTAAATAGGTGAGTACAATAAAACCGCATTAAATAATAGCATAATGTGCTGATATCAGATGAAGGCAACAGGTAACCAGTATCATAAACTGGATAAGTGATTATCACTAATTGCCTCGAGACGTCACGCAAGCCAAAAAGGCTAAGGGTCTAGTAACCCTTCACACCAAAAATTGGCTGAAGGTACAGTAACCCAAAATGATGAACAGCCATGAGGTAATAAGGTATTATCCCCCGCCTCTAAGAGGCGGAGGATAATACCTTATTACCTCATGGCTGTTGTTCGTCATTTTGGGTTACTGTACCTTCATGATGATCACTTATCCAGTTTATGATCATTTTAAATTTTCCAATTATACAATACATCCAGGACCAGTACCATTGTTTTTCGTTGGCATCACATATTTCTGTTCATGTACTTTCCCCTATACAGACATTGAGTGCACGTTAAAGGGGCTTATCCGGTGTTAGGGTCTTTGCTCCATCTGTGTTTTCTTTGATGTCTATTAATATTTGCCCTAGTGCACCTCTCTGTATGTTTGACCTTGTGTCACACTAGGTTGAGCGGGTTCCCCCACTCTTCTTTTGCTTCTATTTAAAAGGAAACATCTTAAAGAGAAGAGAAAAAAAAAGTAAACATCAAAGTGGTCCTTCTACTGTAGAGTTGCACAAGTGTTGGCAACAGGCCTGGGACTGGTGGTACAAAGATGGGTATAATACGTACATATACTCTCTGGCTTTATTTGATGTGTGCTGTTAGTATTTTAGATGTATGAGATGCCAGTAAGTGGGTAAACATAATCTCCATGTAGAGGTAACCATGTATCCTAAAGAGCTTGCAGTCTGGTGTGGTGAAGATACAGAGAAATAGCATGTACAGTGTCCAATGTTATAGTTTTGGATGTATCTTGTTTCATCTTGTATATAACACCAAATCTTCCGTTTTGTAATTTATGGGTCGCTAGAGCTCGTTAAATCAACCACAGTCCTGATGTGGTAAATATTGTATGCTATTGTAAGAATGAATTCTAAAATAGATTTGCTTCATTTGTGTAATTCTGAGTATTAATTACACACCTCGGGGTTCTTTTTAATGCTGGATGAGCTCCAGTATTGCTTCTTTAAACACATAAGATAAAAGCAATTGGACATTAATGTCTTAATTGTTCATTTTAAATTGTTTTGTGCCCTTGGTTGACAATTAAGCGTTGAGATTGAGTTCTGCAGCCATATGGCTGCATCTAATTGATTTGAATGAATTCATCCTGAACTTGGAAACGGAGCTCACTTCGGTCCCTTGCTCAATGTGGTCCTTCTTGACTTCCTGCTGTTGGCAGTGTCTGGCAATGCGAGCAATGCTGTTTTCCCTATGGATGTCTACCGGGTCTGGTGGCGTTTGAGCATGAAATAAGCAAAGGCGCAGCATCAAAATTCTAACAACCCTTTATCTCAATCAATGAGGATCTTTCTTTTTTTTCAACATATAGCAATTCATTATAAGACATGTACAGTAATATTAACCTAATGTGCACATTTTATGTTCACTTACCTTTTCTCTTTGGTGTCTTTGCATTTTACTCACAATCTTTCATGTAATAATTCCTTAAAGGAGCAATCCAAGCGCACTTCTTATTTTTACTTTTTTTTTTTTTTTCCACTTGAACACTTTTTTTTTCTTACAAAGGATTGAAAGACTGGGTCTTAGGAGCTGAATCCGATTTTCAGTTCAGCAGCGGGGACCCTCTGCTTTCGGACATACAGACCTCCGGCTGTGTTATCTGGGGGTTAAAGTTTAAAGCTCCAATGTCACGCAGGCTAATAGGAAGCCGAACCTGATGACCTTACGGCTTCCAATTGGCCCATAGTGTGCGGAAGCTTTGAAAAGCGGCTATTACTTGATGCCCGCAATGCCAGCTACCTGAGCCAGGGTAGCTACCGGCACCCCTTACGGAGGGCTGTATCTCCGGAATCAGGGGTTCCCCAGAGCTGAAATTAACTGGGTTCAGCTCCTGAGACCCCTTGCTTCAATCCTGTGTAAATACATACAAATAAATGTTTTTTTTTTTTTTTTTAAACGCTTGGATTGCCGCTTTAAAAATAAATGAATTCTCTGTCTTTTTAAAAACATTAATAATTCTCAACAGTTGTATTGCAATTAATTTTACTAATCCGTGTCCTGAAAAAATAAACCTGGGATTTCAGTGTTGTCTGGCTACCGATTCACCCTTTTCTGTTTTCTCTCTTCCTATCCTCCTCTGCATGCTTTCTCTTCTGCTGCTGCTGTCTTTACCTGGGTCCTGTCTGTGCATGTCTTCTATCCGCAGGCAGACGGAATCACTTTGCCTACTACAATTATCACTCTTACGAAGGTAAATGTGTATTTCATACTTCATTTGAAAAGATGGAAAAAATGACACTTTGGAACAGAGACACTTACTGTGTGTAATGGGCAATGACATTACACTTATCTTCCATGTACATAGGCTATTAGGTGTGCGAAACGATCGAAAGTGTAGTTGCAAATGTATTTATTTATTTTTTCTTCCCAATTTAGCTTCCTTTATAAATCCTTCGCAAAGGGAATTAGTCTTCGATTTAGCAAAATATCGCCTCGCATTGAGGGAAATATGGTGTGTACCATATTTATAGTCTCATTATTAAGCAAATGTAGCCATTTTAGAGAATTTTACCAATTAGCGTGTCGGGCAAAATGACAATGCACACTGCTTTGATTATCTCTGATAGGGTCACAATATTTCTTGCTGCTGAAAAGGGAACATTTCGCCTGGTTTGTAAACCTTTGGTAAGGTTTCGCACATCTCTAGTATAGATGTACAAACCTAACATAATTGGGTTAGCCAGCGGACACCTGGGAAATGAGCCAATTTAAATCTGCTCAATATATTCAGATTTAAAGATGAAAAGTTTGCACATCTATTTTTAAAGTAATCTCCTAAAGGGGATTAGGAATAGAAGTGTGCATAGAATGTGTAAGCCCTGCTAATATTTAACCCTTGGGTGTCCATTGACGTTGCTGCCACGTGACACTCGATGGGCCCCATGACGTAGTAGCAATTTGCTCTTTCTAGGGAATATTGTGTTCTGTGCGTCTATGGAGCGCTGAACCTTAGGCTGCGCTTATAGTGACGGCGTCGCAACAAAACAATTGACTCTGTCGCGAGCGCTTATAGTAAGGGCGACGGAGTGACCAAATATTTGGAAGCCGGGTAAATTTGATTTTTCAGAGACTGTCGCCACATGTGACTATCTCTGAACCAATCAATGACCTCGTCACTAGCGACGTCGCCAAAACTTAAATTATAACTATCGCAGGTGGCGACTGGTAACGTCATCTGTCGCGTCGCAAGCACTATAAGCGCGGCCTTAGCTGGCTAGCTGAGAAATGGAAGAGTACGTCTCTGGTGCCGCCATCCTTCCGACACTCAAAGGGTTAAGGCACCTTATGCCTCCCTGTTACACCTTACAGCCCATTCACTTGAAGGTGTCTTATGCGAAGGATACGCTGGGAAAGGCATTTTCGAGTAATATAATCTTTCTCTACAAATCGTATGGTTTCCCATTTGCAGTGCCAGTCAAACTGTATGGTTCCTTCATTAGGAAAAATACTTCACATATGATCAAACCTATTTCATATACATATATATATGTGCTGGAAAGAAAACGATGTTTTAAGCTTATACTATACCCGCCTAAGGACTGCACAAAACCCCAGCTTTTGTTTTGTTCAGCTCAGTACCTCACATCACTAGTTGGAAAAATAGCCAACAAAGCTCTTCATGTCCACAGAAAGTTTAACCAAATGTGAGCTTCACGCATTGCATCTCCGAGAAAAAGCTGATGTTTTACATTTAAATCCTTTCTTTAAATGTAGTCAAATACGGATTGAATTATGAAAATGAATGCTCAGTATAATAGGTTAAAGGATCAATAAATGATATTGATCATAGGAACATTTCATAAAACGATTTCAAGTGGAAATATTTCAAATAAGTTACGTGGTGAAGCAGATTTATAGAATACCCATTTTTTTTATTGGAAATTTGAACAATTGAATTGGCATCTCTCGCTATTCAGACAGTGGTCTGAATTCATTTTTAAAATCAACCTTTCATGTCTAGTTATAATTAATTTAACTTGTCATCTTCCTCTCCTTTTCCATGGTGCTTGTACATCTTTCAGTCACACCATGGTTGCAGTAGTGTTTTAAGTAATTGATATTGCATAAAATGTCTCCACATATTACAATCAAACGTACAATGGGAAGCATAACGTTTTGGAGAGAAATGTGGGCCTGTAGCAGGAGTTAGAGGAATACAAACGATCTAATAAGATCAGTGATTTTCACACCGGGTTCTGCGAGCTCCCCTCAGGGCTTCCGTGGCCACCAGGGGGGGGGGGGGGGGGGGGTAGGGGAGAGCTGGGACAACACAGATGTTGTGTCAACTTTCGGCTGTCAGGAGGGAGAGGAAGGATCGGGTAAGAGTGCACTCTCTCAGGAGAGAGAGACGCGTTGGGGTTCCCCAGAATTTCACAATCGAATTCTGGGGTTCCTTAACCAACAAAAGGTTGAAAACCACTGAACTAGATACTGTATCTTACAATTGTGATCTGCCAAATCAGGAAATAGTGGTAAAATGCAATTTTACCTTCGTGTATTATGTTCATGTTTTAATAATTTGCTTTTGGCCCAGAAAAAAGGAACACAAGTAAACTTTGGGGTCATTTAAAAGTTATAGATTCTGTTTTAAAAAGGGTTTGTTGAATGCCCTTTTTTAAATCGGAATCTGCAGAGTATGTTATCACTCTGCAACACTGCATTGTTCTTGGAAAACTAGATTAACCTTTAAATGTAGTGTTTCGATGGTGAATGACGTTCTAGTTTGAAATGCTTTATAGACAATCATAATGGTCTAAAAAGCCTGTTGAAACCGTTTATTCGTGTTTTAGTTTTCTGTGCCACCTAATGTTGCATCATGGTTGGCTGCTGTCTACTTCAAAAATGTACTGTGATTACTTATTTTAGGCTTCTATAAAATTATATTTTAAGTCACTAAATTCCTTTTTTCCCTTTAGTAATGCATCTTGTTATAACTGGCTCTTTTTTACTTTTCTTTTATTAAATATTAAATTATCAATGTGACAAAGACAGACTCTTGGGCCCTTATTCTGTAAAGTGTGATAAACGCAGATGACGTGGTTTCGCAGGAAAAGTCCATTCAAAAATTTAATTGGGCTTTTCATGCAATAGCAAGTCATCTGCACTCACACCTTACAGAATAAGCCCCATTGTCTCTTGGATGTAATCCCAGTTAGAATCTTATTTTATAAATTTTCTAGGTCCGTCTTTATCCATTCTGACTTCATTCTTTTGTAGCGATGTCAGATTTGGCTCGGTAATATCCACAGGTAGTACGCAATTTGTTTGTAAAGAGAGGTAACATTTCAGAATGAATGCTTCACATTAGTGCAGCTTTGTTGTATAATTTACCCAGGAAAACTATTAGATCGTAATCTTTAAAACTGCTAGAAGTAGGAACAAGGATGGCCTAAAAATGGCAAATAGGCCAGCCTTAAATGGTGTCTAAGGCAAGATATAACAATAGGAAGACTGTTGGAGTCCTTATTCGTGTCCATTTCATGCCATTTTGTAGAAAAGACTGTCTAAAGTTCTTTGAATAGAAACCCAGCTACATTTTGCAAAGCCAGTATAACCAGCCTTGCACTGAGACCCAACAAGTTAAAACAGCTGTCTGTGAGTAGGTTTACTGGCTTTACAATTCCTTAACCAAGCCTGTGCTGAAAACCTGGGTAATACAGCAGGCATAAGCTTATAGGGGACCATATTACAATGGATAAGAAGCAGAAGGTGACACAGAGTGCTAGTTTGCATATCCTTTCCCAGAATCCCTGTCTGCAGTGGAAGCACTGTATGCTAAGAGATAATGGTGAAAAACAGGGCTACAGACCTGTCAGAGATGTGAATGTGCTCACTAGTGGTATTTTTATTTGCTTGAATAGAAACCAAACCCAGGGTTCAATATTGGGGACACTGCACTCTAACCAAAAGCCCACCAGAGAGTCTTCAAGTTGTTTAATCCCTCTCAACGCATCCCAGGGACCACAGTGTCATCCTAGAATTTTTTTTTCCAATAAATGGAAATTGTTTATACCAAACTACTCAATCTGGCACTATCACTAGTCAGTGTCTCTGACTTTCATACTTTGAATTCATATCTTCCAATATCCAAAATGACACAGCTATTTGTTCTATATGGCTACTAATACTGTATGTGTTGTACAAAGACAAAACAGTCTATTATGGTTCACAGGCTCATATCATCAAAGTCCGATGATTTCTACTTTTGATTAAGCGCCTAAATATTAATATAATCTTGATTTGATTGGCAAATAATGAAAAATAAAGGGACATATTTCTAACAAGTATGAATTATAGATGAATACATAGTGTAATGTTATGGTTTACAGTCAAATAGCAGAAAGTAAGTCGTTTTAGTTATTTATTTGTATATAAATATTTATAAGGCTATTATGCTCTATTTGTGGGCCATAGATGAGCAGTATATGGGTGTATGTAAGTTAAATGCTAGCTTATAATATAGTTATAGTAAAAGGCAAATTGGAACCTACGTTATCTAACCATATTTTGAATATTAATACTGTATAATGGCTATTTTAATAGGCATGTATTTCACCATCACTCCTGCTTGTAGGTATCTTCTATATTATTGCAGAACATAATAAGCTCAATGTGTGTGAGTCCAAATAATTGATGCTTTGTTGTGATGTAAATGTATTGTTTTCCCTGAAACTCAGATGGCTCTGACTCCAGAGATAAGCCAAAACTCTATCGTCTTCAGTTGAGTGTTACCGAAATTGGAAATGAAAAATTAGATGAGAATTCCATACAGGTAAGTAATCGTTCATTCATTTCTTTCAATGGAGAAAATTGGGGGAGATTTGTTTGGGGATTAGAGGGGAGTGGGTTGTGCCTCCTGGGAAACTATTTGTCCATCCCTTGTCCGATTTAATGATGTATAAAATTGCTTTGTAAAGGGATCCCACTTCCATGTTATATATGATGCAGTGTATTTCCCGCAATTTCCCTTTGTTTAGAGCATTTTTTTTAAATGTTTTTTTTCCCCCTCGTTGTGTCTTCCCATAGCACATGCTATGGAAGACCACCATTCCCGGATAGGTAGTGATACCTGACTGGTTATTGTAGTAGAGGGTGTATCCAAATACCGACCTCTCCTAACTGCACTCATTTTGTCTGTCAGTTGGGGCAGGAATGTGCAAACTGGGGGCGGAGGGGGTTGCGAGATTTTCTGGGGGAGGGCGTGGCGCTTACAGAGGCCCCGCGCTCCATCCCAAAGCATTTAAATTAAATGCGGGGGGACAGCGCAAGGCCTCTGAAAATTCTCTTACCTTGTCTCCGGCGGCTTCTGGCGACAAGCCACCATGGCAGAACGGCATCAAATGACGCTGCGGGGGTCACATGATGTCATGCTGCCATGGCAAAACGACGTCACGTGACCGCGGAGCATCATTTTATGTCGGGGACATGGTGAGAGGAGGGGGGATAGGAGGCAGGGGGGGGCGCAGGGGAAAGTTTGTGCACCCCTGAGTTAGGGGAAGTTTAGTCTTGATATCTCTGCTGTGGGGGAGATACTCGCTGCTTGCAGTGGAGGGTCCAGTATGGTCGTGGGTCAGCTGGCTGCAAAGTCCATCTGGTGCTGTTGGTCGAGGCCGTGTGTTTTTGGGGTTGTTCTGGCATTGCAAGCAGGCTACATGGCCACATCCTTACTCTGGGCAGAGCCGAATGCTGACAGCGCGTCTTCCCTTTTGTGGCATCACATCACTTCCAGGATACGTGCATCCAACATGTGCCTAACATCTGTGGATTCTACAGCACCATTGTGAGAAGACATGGAGAGAAGGCACCCTAGGCTGTCTGCCCAGGAAATCCTTTGCACAGGAGAAAGAGAATAGGCACAATTGGATATATGAAAACCATAGTTAATGTATATTAATTCTTAAGTTACCATTTCCGTTATGGCTAGAGGTTAGGAGGAGAGAGCCTCCCCCTCATATAGAGTATATTTAAGGCTGAGTGGTGATTAGCAGTGTATTTTAAGATTGTCACTCTGCCATTGCAAACAGTTATTGATATCTGGTACTAACAGAAGAAATCAATCCTATAAGGGCATCATTTATTGTCTTGTTGCTTCCTCTCTGCCGGAAGAGGTTCAGGTACACATGCCCTCTAGTATCTCCATGTTGCATCATACCCGCCAGTGGATGGCTAAGCAGGGGAGGATTATGCTTGGTCAGGCTCCAGACCCACCAGAGAGCTTCTAATGGCCTGAAGTGCCAAATATTAAGACAAGATGTCTAATGCTCAGGCAAATAGTGAGCTTAAGTAAAGATCGAGAAGAGCAGCTGTCTAATCACTGTCTGTACAGCCTGTGTGCTGAGGGGACAAAGGAATTCAAATGATCAGACTTCCTAAATTTGACTTTTGGAGCAAGTGGAGGAAGAGGACTAGTCTCTTTACTTGGAACCAGTGTCTAGAATAGTCAGAAGAGGACGGTGCATGATTGCCCAAATCATACTTTTCAATTGGGTTTCTCTGAAAATAAACGAGTAAGCTGATGAGTATAGACCAGAAGTGCTATTAGTGACAGATACACTCTTCAGGTCACAGTTCAGAAGAACCAGAGATTTTAATGGCCATTCCTCCAAGTAAGTGATGGAACAAGAGTGGTCAGCACCGGAGCGTAAGATAGCGCTATCCAGAAGATATTTCCAATATTACAGCTTGCTGTGGATTTTTTTTGTGATGCCCCTATTGATTTGATCAGAATGTAGGCCAGATCTATGGCCTTGTCAGTAGCCAAAATAGGGTAATGGTGCTTGATACGCTGGGCAGCAGAAGTCTACTAAAAATAATCTTTGTAGTTTTCCATTTATGGGAGGCCTTTTATTTGTAGATGATCTCAACCCAATACTGGCACTCTTTAGAGATTACGAATAGGCCTTCCTTTCATTTCCAGGAGCAGTATTTTAAGGAAGCAAAGACCTAGAGACGTGGACGCAGTGCCTTTACTGCATCTTCAACTTCGAAGAGAAGAAACCCTCTGTTACGGGAGACCAGGCATTTACACCTTTATACCAGGATCATAATACTGAGCAAAACGAGTTGATTAAATACATTTCGGTTTATTCACTTAAAATAGGCAAACACACAGTGGAACACAAAATACGTGAGAAATACATACTTACTGGGGGTCTGGGCTACAAAACTAGGCTTTCCTTGTTGAAATGAACGAGAAACCAAAGTCTTTAGTTGACCGGGACTCGGCCCGAAATGTCCTGGAACTCAAATCGGCCTGACGTCACCGCTCTCTTTCCTTCGGAGGTGCTGAAATCCCTTGACCGGGAGTTGGCTCCAAACGTCCTGGAGCTAAATTCGGCTTGCAATCCTAGCCACGACCACTACGTTACCTTTTCAGAACTTGGCCGTAAAAAGCTGCTATTTCTCAGAGAACAAAAAATACTGGGGTGGAGGCCCCAATCAGCCAGTGCTGCAGAGCTTTTGGTTAACCCACTGTTGAAAAATAATGAATGTCTTTCTGCTTTTAAAACCGGATCACATGGTATTATAATGCATGCTTGAGGCTGTGTGCATTAACCCCTAGATGGCACACGGTCTAGCAGGAATATATAGAGAGTTGTATGGGGGAAGTCCTAGAACCCCCCCAGACCTCTCTGTCTCCCTGAATAATATAGAACCTGTGTGCCTGGGGCAGCTCTCATGAGGCAGCGATGTACTCACGTATGTCCACGGAAAACCGTCTCTGTGTGCTCCTTTGCTGGTGTAGACAATTGAAAAGGCACCTGTACCGATGAGGAGAGGTAGATCAGCGGGCACTACGATGCAGGAAGAAAATTGCTGAGGCTGGACTGTGCTGTATACGAGATCCTTTATTAATACATGGATAAAAAGAGGAGGGGAAGCATACCCCTGCACCTCTAACGCGTTTCACCCGGCGATTGGGCTTTTTCAAAGAGTAACATTACCCGTGCGTTAGACTCTGATATACCGGATGTAGACCGGACGTGACGTCACTCAGCCAATGAACTGCCAGTATGTTGCGAACGGCATGATGGGAAACTGAGTCCTTGGCTGATAGGCGCTCGCACGGCATACAGAGGCATCAGTGTCATGCGCAGTAGGGACAAATAGATTAAAAACGAAGATAATTCATTTTGCAATCCACATACAGCTATAATGACAGTTGGTATTAATTAATTAATTTACTATATGTCCCAAACATGTGACATATATATTGTAATATATAGAAGAGATTCTTTAATTATCTATATTTTCATAACTGTAGATGGCAAACTTATAGTTATAATGATTAATTAAAAACAAGTAATGGCAAGGGGTAATGGTTATTTCCAATACATAGATGTTAATATTGAAGTAACTATATAACAATATAATCAGAGAGCATCTTTTGGTACATTCAAATTTGCTGCTGATGTTCTGGCGCTTAGAATCTGCTATCCGGATTGGCCGAGGTATTCTTATAGTATTTCAGAGTTCATTCATGAAATATAACAGCCAATCCGAGCGTGAAATTTCCTACCAGACAATCAGAGCGATGCAAGACTTCTGAAGCCGGGCAAGCGGATCTTCTGAATCAGCCATGGGAATGCGCAAGCATGCTACCTCTGCCACTTGGTATTCAGAAGCCACCCGCTGTTTTAGGCTCCTCACAGTCTGGGAAGACAAATGGTAGTCCCAATGACTTCCATTCATCCCAGGACGTGGGCATTCAAGCCTAAACCTCCTGCCCAAATGTTCTTCACACCTCTGGCATCCTCTGTGGCTTTAATGACCGATGTCTAAGTAGACACAGTGGCACCAAGTTGGTAGCCCAGTAACTCACTCAGAAAATTGGTCCGGAAAGACCCAGCTCATTATACCGTGCACAAGTACATATGTACTTTATACCACACTGTTTAATAAAATATACATCTGATACTTTCCTAAGTGTTATGGTTAACGAGAATAGAGTAAGAAGTTGCACTTTATTCTTACTAGCTATATTCCCCACACACTATAACCAGACTTAGCCTTTTAAAACTTCTCCCAATCTTATCTATGGTTGGAGCACCCCCAGAACTCATATACCGGGTTCTGGGTGACCTGGATATTAACTGGGTATCCCCCTTAATCTAGGGACCCCTTGACCATTCCAGGAACACCTCACATCCCTATGCCCCATTTACCTTTCTGGTCTGTGCTGAAGCAGGGAATCCTTGCGGTGAGTCACGCAAGCGTTTTCAAGGGGAGATTTTGCCAGAGCAATGGGCCTATATCTATCTGGGTATCCGACCTGATTTCTGGGTACCTTTTTGGGGTATCCAGCAACTCTGGAACCCGGCTAGCTAGACACATTCTGACAACACTTTCTCTGTAAAAACCCCCTTGAAACTCCTAGCCCAGCAATCTCTGCTTGCTGACACTCCTGGAAAGGTAAAAGCACATACATTTTTTTTATCGTCGCATAATTTTATACAATGCATGTACAAACAGTGGGCTCAAGAGCTGACACTTCTGAACCCTAATACATGGATCAGAGGTAACCAAACGGGCTTAACGTTTATTGAGCCTGGTTACCCCCTCAGTCACACCTTCATAACTCAAGTCTCTCGACATAGAGTGGCTTTTCCGTGTAACTTGGCATAGACGTACTTCCAACATGGCATCGCAGTGAGAGACAGTTTGGCCTTCTTTTCAAGCAGTGGGTCCTTAGTACCTTGGAACAGGGGAGAGCAAACTTTTGGAGCGGCGCCCCCTGCCTGCTCTCCCTTGCTCTCGCGCCCCCCTACTTGGTTTGGCAGCGTCACGTGACCCCGTTGCCATGGAGATGGACATGTGACGTCACTCCGCATGACACAGAGACATGCATCTGAACCCCGGTAAGTGAGTTGCAGAGGCCTCACGCGATCCCCAGCATTTAATTTAAATGCCTTGGGGAAGAGCGTGGGGCCTCTGCAAACGCCCGGCCCCCCACCGCAAAAAAAAATCCTATGGGGTGCGCCCCCCACTTTGTGCATTGCTGCCTTGGACAAATGGTAGGATAACGCAGTAGAATTATGCGATAGAATTATTGCAGAATGCAGTATACTGGCATTATGTAGTATTCGAAGTACAGTTAAAAATAAGGCACATCAGATCAAGAGTTCCGTACAAGCAAAAGTGCAAAGACGTCTATTTCAAACTTTTTATAGTTCCAAAAGTAGAGTATCATTCCACCCAGTACTAGACTTGAAATTCCTCCGTTCTTTTGTGAGAGTAAAAAGATTGAAATGGAGTTGCTAAGGAAGGTGCAAAAAGGAAATGATCTAGCTTTTATGGACATTGCTTTGCCACATCTCCAAGGACATTTTATGAAGGTTGTGAAGTTTCTAGCGGAAGAGTATAGAAACATGGGGATGTCAGGGGGTCCCGACTGGCTAATAAGAGTAAGGTAATTTAAAAGCGTTCAGTGGAAGTGGCAGATTCTTACAGATCACAGTTGGGTAGTGAATTGGCAGAAGAGTACCTTCTTGCCAACGCAAAGGATTCAGTTTTTGTACTGAATTATATACACAAATCCAGCAAAGATGTCCCTCAGCCAGGATGCGTATGAGGACTGAGTGCAATGTCTGCAATAATCGAAGCAGCCCTGTGGACCAGATTGCACATGAGACCATTGCAAAACACGCTATTAAGAACCTGGGACAAAAGTTCAGGATTCCTCGATAAGGGATTGTGAATGCTCCAAAGAAGTTGTTGTTTTGATCAGCAGAACACCCCTAGAACCATGGGTTTGGATAATGCTGACCACAGATGCCTGACACAAAAGCTTCAAGCACAAGTCCATTCTGTAACCAATGCTCCCGATTTTTATGTGTTGCAAATGCGAGCAGTACTGTATGCATTAAACGCAGGAAGGTCTTACTTTAAAGGCAAGTCCTTAAGAGTAGTGTCAGATAACAATGTGGGTTGTCACCTACCTTAACACTTTGAGAAATCGGGAGTCTTGCTATGTATGCTTTAAGAGCCTTAGAGTGGTATGCTGGATAAAACAAAAAATGTTCACAATATGTGCAACTTCAGGCAAATTTCTTTAATCATAGTTGAAGTAGCTCAGGGACAGTGGGAGCTGAACCAAGAATGCAGTCTGTCAGAAATAGGAAATGCCAGTATTCGATATAATAGTGACACAAAATAAGAAAGTTTTATGCAGGAGCCAAAAGCTTTGGAAGGTCAATGTGCTGTCAATATCATGACACTTCAACCTCTCCTATGTGTTTCTTCCTATACCATTCTCCCCTTTTGTCTTAAGGCAAATCAAAGCCGACAGGGCGAGACTAAAAGCACTATTAGCTGTATGGCCGAGAATGTCTTAGTTCATATACACAGTCAATATTGCTTGCACTTCCCTAGCAGACTGCCTCCTGACAGGGAGACGCGGCTTCTGAAGCCTATTTGGCAATGTGGATCAGGCCATACAATTAAAAGGCTTACGTGAAAGCAGGTCTTCCATCGCCATTTAAATTAAGGAGGAATATTCGACTCGAGCAATGATCACCTTTTTGGCTGAGAAGGCATAAGTACCTTTTAAAGGACATCTGTAGAGCGGTCAGTTGGGCGTGTACTAAAACCTTCATTAGGCATTATAAGGTGGATATTTTTTAATCTTCAGAGCTGGCAGGGCAAGGATGATATTGCCCTGATATTACCAGTATCGCCAAGGAGGGCGTGGCAGAGGGACATACAGTACACAAAACAGCGGGAGTAGCTGACTTTTTGACTCTGCCACGTATGAGTGGGATCACACCAGCGGGTTTAAATAACGTGAGCTACCATGGCAAGGAAATGGGAAATTTGCTTATTGTCATTTTCTTTTCCTGTAGTTTTTCATGGCATATTCCCTCCCATGTTAAAGGTGTATACAGTACAAAGGGAATAAACACATATTTTGTTTGAGCTTTATTTTCTGGCTTGTTCATGTATTAGTTCTTTGGTAGTTACATAAGGGGTCATGGATCAGATATACCCTCTGCTGCAAAAAAAGTCCAGGTATGTCTACCTGGCTGTGAATGGCCCCCTTACATAGCATACGTGTGGCAAAGGAAGGCTACCGTAAAAGTAAATATTGGTCATGACATTTACCATTTACTATGCAAGGTTCTTTGTAATTACAGTAGTGTATACATTTGATTTGTACTGATCAAATACCAGTAAGTTAATGGTGGTTTTATGATTGTTGTTGCAGTTGCTTGGCCCAGGGATACAGCCTCATCACTGTGACCTTACAAATATGGACGGAGTGGTCACAGTCACCCCAAGTAAC
Organism: Ascaphus truei; assembly: GCF_040206685.1. Classification (NCBI taxonomy): domain Eukaryota; kingdom Metazoa; phylum Chordata; class Amphibia; order Anura; family Ascaphidae; genus Ascaphus; species Ascaphus truei. The sequence goes on from NC_134486.1 coordinate 220,915,448, forward strand.
ATTGATTCAGATACTTATGTTGATGGTCAACGCATCTCAGAGACAACGATGCTGCATAGTGGAGTAAAGGTGCAGTTTGGGTCATCGCATGTGTTCAAATTTGTGGACCCCAACCACGACCAGTCACTGGGTAAAAGACCATCAGATGCTGGCCAGATGGTCAGAGGCCAAAGGAGCAAGCCCGGGTGAGTGGGGGATGTTCCAAGTCAACTCTACATTGTTCTATTTGAATATTGTGGTTTTTTTTTTGTTTTTATCAGAACCTGTACACAAGCCTATAAAATTAATTCTACAATGTGCAGCAATACTGCCAATAACTTTTACACCCCCATATATATTGTGTGTATTTATTTCGGTACACACATGAAAAAGCAATCTATAATTCCTGCTATTTGCTGTATGTTTCTATCGCATGATATGTTAAATAGTGCAAAGTCTTTCTGGGAAGAGGCGTAAAAAAAACTTTTTTTTCTTTCATTTTAAGTAATGGTTTTGTTGCCTTATTAGAAAGCGTGTGTGTGCGTGTGTGTGTTAGGTAAAAGCAAAAGAAGAAAAAACACAGTGCTGAATATTTACACGGGTGGTTTTTTGTTTTCTTATGGCTTCCTTAAACTTATTTTGGGGAGAATTGGGGGCCATGTTTACTACTCTGTAAGACGCCTTTCACCTTGATTTAGTAAGGATTGCCATATACAGCCTTTTTCAAGGGAACAGGCTATAAGAAGTCTTCCTGCATCAACTGTGTCTTACGTAGACGTACTTCTTCGTAAATCTGGCCCTTTATGTTATCTTTGAGGAAAAGCTGTGCCAGCATGCTCCGCAGCACAGTGCGACAATAACAACCGTAATGCACTAATGTTTGATTACCAATTTGTCTTCCACCCTTCCTATTTACTTTTATTTACTTTTAGAGTTCAAGAAACCACATTTGATCTGGAAGGGGATGTTCTCAGTGTTACCGCATTACCAGGAAGCCAGGTATAAAAGTGGTTTTCCATGACAGGGTTTTTTTTTTTTTAACACTGCACGTGTGAAGTGCACACGGAGTCGAGTGTGTTTTTTAGTCAGTTGGCACATCATTTAGCCTGCTTACTGTAATTCACATGCACAAAAGCCACTAGTGAACACCCACCCAGGACCCTAACTTCTTTCCCATTGTCATACAATATCCTTTACCTTTCAGTAAAAGTCCCTTCAACGTAACATCTTTGGCTTGCAATTTAAGATGTATTCCATAGCATTTTTTACATTAAATACCAACAGCTATTTCCCATGCTTGATTGCAAATATGAGTACCTATAAAATCTACAATGTTGTTAAGGGTGGGAACTTTGTTGATTAATGGAAGAACGATGCAGGGTTTCTTCGAATGAGCTGTGAGTGGGACAGAGGGATGTAGCAGGATAATCAGAGGCTGGACACCATATTGGATCAAATAAAAAATGCTTCATTTCAGTAAAATAGTAAAAATAAATAAATTATGTCCATATACCACAGAGCCTGCATATTAGAAAGACTGAGTTCCTTTCCATGTTACGTGTTAGGAATGTTCACAATTATTTCACTAGGCCTGCAATTTCTTTTAATTATTGCACAAAATAGAATGTCATATTGTGATTCAAATGAGACATGGGTGTTGTTTGTTTTCTTCTCCATGACCAGTTTATTCAAAACCTTGGTGCTTTCCTCTGTGTTATTATGTTCCAGGTTTCCAACAAATTGGACACTGATAGGATGTCGAGCACTGCAGAGCGAGGCATGGTGAAACCAATGATCCGGCCAGATAAGCAGCAAGATTACCGCGGGCAGGATGGCAGGTAAACAAGGCCCAGCTTGTGAACATGTGGAGAGAATTGGTCCTACTGTAAATAGAGTTGCTTTGCTCTCAATGTTTTATTTTTACCTTGTCAGTGTCAAGAAGAGCAGTAAATACACTTATGAAATAGGAGAATATTAATCAGACTTATTTATTTTACAGGAAAGAATAGGTAGTTTCTTTAAGAAAAGATGGTATTTATTATAACACACTTTTCGTATTTAAAATACACATCTGTTGAGCGAATTTAAAATGAATGCATACTCTGCATGAGAGCAGTAACAAAAGAGGGAGAGAAGAGGTGGTATGATACCTTATATTGGACCAACAAGTAGTTGATCTTTCAAACATCTCGGGGCCCTTCATCCTTTGCTCAGTCTGAGAGGAAATTTGTCTTCGCTTGCTATAGAAATGTCTTGATTTAATGCTTTTCGACCTACTTTATAAATGATGGCTTTGAAGCAATGTGCATATAGCAGGGTTTTTTTTTTAAATTATTATTGTACGTTTTATAATATTAAAAGCTCTGCTCCCAGATTTTAAAGTAGTTTGCGTAACATTAAATCTAACCCCACACGCATTGCGGAAAAAAATGCTCTGAGATGAAAGGCAACAGTGTATTTACTTTAACAATTTTGAATTCAGGCTGTGAAGGTCCTCGTTAAATAAATAAATCTGCGCACAAGCTTTGGGTGTAGACGAGTCTTGTGGTATTTTCTTTTCTTGAGAGATTGGGTGGAACATGGAGGTGATCCAATCATGAGGACAGACAAGTTTGTTTTTTTTAATTATTATTATTGGTCCATTACATGAAATTAGATCTCTTCCTGTGTATTGGGGAGATCGTGCATCTTTTATTAAATCGGTGGGGGGTGTTAGGTGGCCGACAGTTCTGTTGAGTTGATTTCAGCTCCTGTAGGTGCTTATGGTAGAGGCAATTTTTTTCCGGCACGTGAGTGAGTGCACGTTGCGTCTTTGGGCACTGCCGTGGCGGGTTCTTCTGGTCATTTTGTGTGATACGGACTGAACAAATATTTGCTCTTCATTAGCTTAGGGAAATATGCGGAAAAAATTAAATAAGGCAAGCATTTGGGAAACAATGTATTTTTATATTCTCTGTGCACAATCGCCAACTATAAATGATTGAGATGAAACATTATCTTCATGGTATCAACCAAAAGGTGGCAGCAGATTGTTGCAACGTCTAAACCTGTAGCACTCAAATTCAAGAGATGAAACCAGAGTCTGCTCTTCTCCACGACCAATACGATTATTTTGAAAAAATGTAACTGTTTGTAGTCCATGGTGGGAATTGATGTCACCTTGATTAGAAAAGTACAGTAGTATATACAGTAGTTTTAATTGCAGTCGCGAACGTTTAATGTTTTTTAACCTACTATACTCTAGGCAACAATGCAGAAACCCGATTTGTGAGACCTTGTTGTTTAACCCTTTGAGTACCTGAGGGGTCTCGGTACCTTGGCCCCTCCGGCATTTCCTTTCATTTTTCAGGAAACAGAAGAGTCGTCATCGCAGGATGCGTTCTGACCAGGAAAAACAGTTCTTCCTGGGAATGGTGTAGTCACTAAGTCATGGGCCCATGGAGTAGTGACTGTCAAAGGGTTAATTTGTTAAATTAGCCTTTCGTGCCTTTGATTTTTTTTTAACTTTTTTCAGTCTAAGGCAATATTGATTATATAGAGAACAGGGACACAACATTAAATATCTGTGTTTGTGATATGTGGTCAACACATAGGGCCTACATTAAGTGATTTCGTTTCCAAAGGTTTTTTTATTAATATAAACAAAGTTTCAATAAATGCATCTGTTGACCTTTACATTCTACCCTTAATTCTGCTTTGCTCATCAATCATCACTGGGAAGAAAAATACACTGTGTGCTGTTATTATGCAATAGAGCCCTCTAGTAGTAGTAAGAAGTAACTATTTAACATTGGAAATGTACAGATACTATGCATCAATATGAGACAATTACAACATAAGTCCCACAAAGGCGATTTTATCAGTCTGCATTATGGAAATTATCTGTATTTTACTGGGAACAATGGATATAAATATTCAGTACAATATGCTCACTTTTCCCCCCTGTAACTTGAAATCCTACTTTTAACCAACTGTCTAATTCCTTTCCTTTTTCACTGTGCGCTTCACAAAAGGGTTTGTTGAAATGAGGTGTTCTTAGATTACTACAGGCAAATTCATCAAGTATCTCTTTTCTTGTAACCAAATTATCTTTAGCGCAAGTTCTAGGCTTCACCATATGTTTATTTCTGTGTTACTTGAGCTACAGTAATGGCAGGTGCGGGTTGGATAGAATATTGTGGTGTACAATGGGTCTTTATCAATAATACATGCTGCTAACTTTCTGATACCCTCTAATAGAAGATCAAAACCAGAGAGACTTGCATCATCACAACCAGACTTTCAGATCAAAACTCCTGTCTGTATATTCCTTGACACATTTACTGTATGAGCAATGCTTTACTGCGCTTCCAAAACCATTCCCCCGGAACGAACATTCTCTCTGGACAGTGGAATTGACTCTCTCTATGCAGCCTATTTTGACCATGACCTTTTGTTCTTTAGACCTCAAGATATTCAGGGACCAGAACATGTATTACCTGCAAGCATTGAATTTAAAGAAAACTGTGAGTACTCCTTTTCCCCCCTGTTCTTTATCAGTACTTTCTTTTGTTCTTTTATTTCCCCCTTTGTCGAAAAATCACTTTTCCGTTTCTGTGTCCGTTACATACGTTTCTATAGAACGTGACTTTAATCATTTCTAACTTTGTATTCAAGCACAAACTTTGAAAGTATATATTTACATTTATTTGAGATCCAACATTATGAAGATATTGGACCATATTTATATTAACCAGTCTTTTCCCATAAGAGACTCTCCAGCACTGGAAGAAACCTTAGTCCATTGAAGTCAGTTGGGTGTAATGTTTCTTCCAGTGCTGGGAGGTGTCTTATGGCAAAAGACTGGTTCGTAAATATGGCCCAATATAAGTTCCTTAGGCGCAAGCTTTTATGATCCTTGTCTAGGCTTTATCTTGAAACAAACTACAATTACTCTGTTCTTGATAAGGTCCTATACAGGCCTACATTCCTGGGGTATGCAATTAATATGTTAAACATTGATTTTTTTTTTGTTTTTTTTTTAAATATATACTAATTTGTTTCCTCATCAGGGAAATAGCTGTCAATGAATATCTAGTGCATTTGGTAGTTTTTGATTTTATTTAACGTGTGTAACTGGTTGACTATTTTAGTAAGAAACCTATGTACTGTGATTATTTAATAATAATAATAAGTTATCAGTAGCAAAACAGTGTACAATAACAATACGATAGTACTACTAATGAACTATGGCTTTACATCATTATATAGACGAGAGATATACAACATTTTCGCACGTGTTTGCAAACCGTTGCAAAACAAATTTGAAGACCCTTTTTCATGTGACTTTTATATATACTGCCATTTAAAAAAGAAAAATTTCTGGCAAGTCGCAAAATTTCACAGTGCACTGTTAATGTTTGCGAAATTAGTATCCAGAACATTTTGTGAGGCAATTTTGAAGACATTTACACAACCCTAAAATAGACACAGAACCAGAAGAAGCCTTCTAGCTCAGCTTAATATATGTGGCCCCTTGCAGCCTATTCAAGTGAATGGGCTCCCGGTCTGGAAGGTATCTTATGGCGTAACACTGCTTCGTAAATATGGCCCTTATATGGCTCATTCATGTGATTTGGCCATTAGATATATTTCATCACGGAAGGTATCCAATGGAGTAGCACTTTATAGTAAACATGGCCCACAGTCTCCAGATCCCATAATGTGGTAGTCTAATTGTGATGCCTGTACACAAGGTGCAGGCACTGGGGCTTGAACCACTCTCATTTGATATTCCACAATACAAGACCACCTGTGTGTGCTCGACACTGAATTGGGTGGAGCATTGATAGGAGAACCATAGTGGAGTGACCACAGAAGCTAGGTGGGTCCATACATACACGCATATCCGCTACATGAAAAATGGTTAAGTGTTGTCTTTTAATTGTATCTTCAGCTACAGGCCAACCTTTTCATTTTCTACTAAATTATTTTGTTTGTCCTTTTTCTACAGCGGAACTCGCCTTCTTGAATGCCATTATTAATTACACGAACAGTTCCACAGTGCACTTTAAGCTATCTCCTACCTATGTGCTGTACATGACCTGTCGGTATGTATTGTCCAGTCAATACAGACCTGACATCAATCCTGCTGAGCGTACGCACAAAGTCATTGCTATCGTGAACAAGATGGTGAGCATGATGGAAGGTGTCATTAAGGTAGGTTTCCTATTGTAGTAATATATGAGAACAGCCACACAAACAATATTGAGTGGTCCATCCATTTTTTATTAATTAAAAAATATCACTTGTGATGCAATGTGTCTAGTAAGCAGTACCTGGTAAGAAACATTATTAGCTGACAATCTGAAGCGGCACGTAGGGCATTGCTGGCACCTTTTAGTATTAAAGGGTTTTCTGTTCTATGTGGCCCAGCATATTGATTTAATACTATATCTGGAAGGCAACTGGTACTAATGGGATTTTTTATAGGACTAGTGCCCCATGCGGGATTCCCCTGTCTGACTATCCTTCCATGTTATCCAACACATACTGTACACTGCTACAGTCTTACCTTCAGGAGCTTTCTGCTTCATGAAAACTATTCCTTTGGTGGTTCAGGTGGTAAATAAAATGAAATTGCCAGAAAATCAATGAAGAAGTATAACCTCGCACTCCGTGCATAACACAACGTAGATATTGTATATTACAAGAGTTGTTTTTTAGCAAGGCCTGCACCTTTTAGTGACTTTGATATTAACACTAGGTAATGGAGAGAGAGCAGAATAAAGTTATTTTATCATATGTTCCCCAATATTTAAAGATGGCATCAATGTTACTTGTAAATGTTTCCCAGAAAAAGGAGATGTGGTTACCTTTCACGTTGATTGGATCTATTGATATTTTATGGTTGTCTTTAAAGCAACAAAACCTTAAGCACGTCGTGATTTGTAAAAAAACAAAACAAAAAAACTTGTGTGCCAAACAAAATGGTGGCATTTAAATGACCTGTGTCACGCGGGCCAATAGGAAGCCGTGACATCATCCCTTGTGTACTTGCTATTGGCCCGCGTGACTTGAATCTTTAAACTCCACAGAGATTCTGGCACCTTCTGTGGTGTTAAGTTTCTCTGGAACCAGGGGTACCTAGAGCTGCAATCAACACTGAGACCCCCTGCTTCAATCCTGTAATAAAAATAAAAATAAAAAAAAGGTTGAAAAAAATTACGCAGTGATACGTGTTTTGCTGATAAGATAGAACATTTGCATATGCCACACACTAAAATTTGTAAAAGATTATTGTTGTCATGAGATTCTAAGCTATTACTGCATATCAAACTACTGTATGGCGTATATTTTTTCTTTCCAGCTGTAAATAGATGCAACATGCTGAAGGCACAGCACAACCTAGTCATTTGTGACTACGCAAAACCTACTCATTTGTGACTACGCAAAACCTAGTCATTTGTGACTACGCAAAACCTAGTCATTTGTGCCTACGCAAAACCTAGTCATTTGTGACTACGCAAAACCTAGTCATTTGTGCCTACGCAAAACCTAGTCATTTGTGCCTACGCAAAACCTAGTCATTTGTGCCTACGCAAAACCTAGTCATTTGTGCCTACGCAAAACCTAGTCATTTGTGACTACGCAAAACCTAGTCATTTGTGACTACGCAAAACCTAGTCATTTGTGACTACGCAAAACCTAGTCATTTGTGACTACGCAAAACCTAGTCATTTGTGACTACGCAAAACCTAGTCATTTTTCAAGATAAGAAAAAGAAACTGTTACTTTAAGGATGATTGAGAATCATTTCTAAGGAAGCCGTTTACACTGCTAAATTATTTAAGATATAAAAGGAAGAGCTCATTGTGGCACAAGAGATCCCAATATTAAACAGCTTAAAAACATATAGAATAAATGGAGCATCCAGCAGAAATGTCTCACACACCCATCAGCTGCCTCAACAAACTGTGTGACTACATCCTAAATACCCATGCAGCGTTTACTGACATGGTTATTCTTGAATAGAGCCTATTTAACTTCAATTTTCCAGGGATTTTTTCCTTTGTAGAATGGACTTTCTACACGGAATACATTGTAAATAGGGTTGAAAGCAGCAGATGACACACACAATATAATACATTCTTGGATCTAGTTATATATGACTGCCATAATATGTTCGGTTAGGCCATAATTATGAAGCAGTTTCTGAAGATCAGGCTCTGGAAGACACTAACATCAAGTTTAATTTGGGGCCTATCTTAATATATGTTAAAGGTGTCTGCAGCTCCCTGTAGCGCGTGCTGGTCCGATGAGCACTAAAGGCTTTAAAGTGGTGACACAAACCTAATAAAATAAGTTCTGTAAATTTACTTGGTGACATGACTTTCACACAATCCGTCATTATGTTGGATATTAATTGATTTAAACTGTTATGGCAACAAGACATTGCCATAAACTGCGATACGCATGGAAAGCCTTAATGACTTCAGTGGTGCTTTCTGTAAAATAGCGTCGGATAGACGCGATCATGGATTTACAGAATTCTGTGGTGTTTATTATGAATGAATCCACCATGCACCCCCCCCCCCCCACCCAGGGAAATGCGTATTTAACAGTAATCATGAAGGTGTGTGTGGCATGAAGGTGAAAACCTGAATTTACTAGGTTATTGGCAAATCAAATTGCAGTGTACACGTATGTGTACCTATCCCCAACATCTTCCTTCCAGGTGACACTTTTAAACCAGTGATGTGCATGAATATTGTGCTATTTTATTGTTTACAGCAAAAAGCAGGGCTGGTTGGTTAAGGTTTTTAACTTGCTTAGTTAAGTAACTGACTTACTTGTATCTTGTGAAATGATTCTGTATTACTTCTTGTAGGGCATAATGGATTCAAGCACATCAGCTATTTAAGTTAATCAGTTTGACTAATGATGGCACCATAATTACTTGGAAATTAGGTTGAAAAAAAAAAGTTAAATTCCTATGAGTGATGATTTCTTGAAGGGTGTCCATCAGCTACATTTAACCTATTACAACTGCACTATCCTTTACTCATGACTGCTCCTTTAAGTGCACAAAAGATGTATTGCAGTCTAGAACATTTGGATGTGGCCGTTTTGCTGCATGTGACCACATCGCCGCCGGCGTTTAGACGCCACTCACCACAGGGACCCCACCTTACCCCCCCTAACCTTAACGTAAAAACCCCATATACAAACACAACCCCGTACCCTAAAAAACCCTATTCTTGATCCCCTACCCTAAACGCTAAAACCTTATCCCAAACCTCCTACCCTGAACCCCTTTAAATTAATGTACCTTAGTTGGCGAAGCGGTTGGCGGCTAAGTGTCCAGTGGCGGAGCAGCTGCGGCGAATCGTCCCTCCGCGTGCCATACACCAGCGCTGACTTGGTCGTGGCGAGTCACCACTACCTAATGTCTGATTCTGCTGTATTGTGCATAATATTTAGATAATGAACCGCTTCTCTACACCTGAATAATGTTAATTTTATACTATTTTAGTTGCCAAATTTTAATGGTTGATGCTTTTTTTTTGTTTTTTTAAATGGTGACAAATGAAAAGCAGGTTTGCTAAATTGTTATTGACTAGCACTTAGTCAACTTTCTTATTTATTATTTATTTAAGAAATGTGCATCTTATTTTATTCTTTAGACATAATTTTATTCACTCGCTGCCATGAATTTAAGTAAAGGTGGTGAATAAAGAGAAAATAGTTGACAGATACTGTAGTTCAGGTATTCAAGCTAGAGCGAGTTTGATTCAGACAGTTGTGAATATTGTGCCGAACAGTCGGTATCCCATTGCTGAAAGCTGCATGCCACACCTGTTCAGCTGAAATAGTATGGTGTCTAAGTAAAGTACAGTGACGAATGAAGGGTTATTATACAGCGTTTGTACAGATGCAGCGGCCGTTATTCGAACACTTCACACGGTATATACCTCAGAATACCCATGTCATGGCGCGGGATTTCTTCCAACCTTACCGCCTTAAGACGCGAGTGCATAAAATGGCATTTCAGTGTTCTGGCTTTTTAACACTTGAAATTAACACAGTAGCACAGTACTGTACACATTACAATTCATTCATTTCATTGCATTTAATTGTAATCCACACAACACACAATCCATGAAATTCAAACAAAGCAACCGCGATAAACACATGTGCCTGGGACGATTGGCGGCGTTAATGCCGCGTGGAGTACAGAAGCGCACACAAAAACGGCGCCGGGATTTGTTCGAATAACGGCCGCTGCATATGTATTTGATAAATCACTTCTTAAGGATGTAATAAAACTTGACCTTATGAGCATATAATAGGTGTACCTTAACTTTGGCCTACCATGATTGTTTACAAGTTTCTTTCTCTGTTCTGCTTGATTTCCTCATCTGTTATTCTCCAGGAAGTAGACCAGGGTGACCAGGTATGATATGCCATTGGGAGGTAATCCCAGTTACTTTGGCTTAGCTCAGTCTCTCACGCTGCTTTCATGTCAGAGTACAATACTCCTTTAAATGGCTGGGCTGAACAGTTCATAACACTCATTCAGCAACTGGATTTGTGCGGTACTAAAAAAACCTTTTGACTGCAACTTATTGGCATCCCATAACCCTCTGCTTAACGCACTTGTGGATAAAAAAAGGGCAACTTTTTTTTTCTCAATGTTTTTATTTACGCCTTTTGTTTACGCCTCATTTTTTTTCACTCTGGTTCCTATTCTTTGGATCTCATCTAACTCTGGCCTGGCATTCTTTTGGTTGAGCATTCGGATAGATCAGTACCAGATGCTGTGCGTCCTGGTAACGAACAGCATATAGGGTGGCAGTGGATAATAACCTTATGCTCTGACACGCACCAAAGTTACCAGATAAAGCATTTATTAAGAGCTTCCATTGAATTGATCTTGAATGGATTCTCATTGTTTATGTGCACACTGCACATTGAGCTCCACAAAAACAATATAGTTAAAAAGAAAAGTATCTATGAAGCTTTGCTATTACAGTATGTGGTAACTGACGTACAGTACATGTGGTGTGCGGGGGATGGTACTGGTCTATCTATGGTTATTTTGATAAAATGAAGGCGATGAATGAAAGTTGCCATGTTTGTGGATAATCCGTGACCTTTTTATGCCTACAGAAACAAAAGAATATTGCTGGAGCGCTTGCATTCTGGATGGCAAATGCATCAGAGCTGCTCAATTTCATAAAGCAAGATCAAGATCTCAGTCGTATCACGTTGGATGCACAAGATGTTTTGGCACATTTGGTTCAGATGGCATTCAAGTAAGTCGACGATAGTTGGTTATTTCCTCTAAACAGTAATTGCTGATTGAAATAAAGGATCACATTTAGTTAAAGAGAAATCAAGAAGCACGCTACTAGGAATAGTGCTGTAAATTAAACAGCAGCAGCAGCACCAACTGTGTGAAGAATAAAGTCTGTGTGTCTGTGTGTGTGTGTGTGTGTGTGTGTGTGTGTGTGTGTGTGTGTGTGTGTGTGTGTGTGTGTGTGTGTGTGTGTGTGTGTGTGTGTGTGTGTGTGTGTGTGTTAATGTTAATCTCAAATAAAAAGATCACTTGTGAGCACATTCACACGTCTTAGACAGGTCTGCAAACCTGCCCTTCACCATTATCACCTAGCATACAGTGCTTCCACTGCAGCATGGGATTCTGGGAAATTATATGCAAATGAGCACACGTGTCACCTTTTGCCTGGAATCTACTTTTACATGAAACCCTTATAAGCTAATGCTTGCTGTTAACACAGCTTTTAAGCACAGCATGGGATTAGATGCAAAGGCAGTGAAACCACTCAGACAGCTGTTTCGACCTTTTGGGTCTCATCAGTGTGAGGTTGGTTGTACTGGCTTTGCAATTTTCAAGGCTGGGTAGGATTTACCATACACATTTTACGTTATGGTGGGTGGCAGACCTGTCTAAGACATGTGAATGTGCTCACAAGTGATCTTTTTATTTGCTATATGCTTTACGGTGGAAGTTTCTTGTCGCCTTTTTCACACACCATAACTTAAAATGTGTATAATATAGATATCTCTCTCTAGATCTATTGTTTTGTCACAATATTTTTAATCATATCTCTCTCTCGCTAGAGATACATAGAGAGAGAGAGATCATTAAAAATATTGTGACAAAACAATAGTGCTGAAAATAATATAAAAAATTGTATGGGAATTTGTGGTATGAAGTGTTGTACAAGAAGACACTAAATAGGAAATCTCAAACTAAAATCCACTGTGTACAACCAATGCAATGGTGTTTGAAGTCCCTAAATGAAAGGAAAGTAAACATAATTATGCCCCTTTATAAAGCATTGGTAAGACCACACCCTGAATATGGAGTTCAATTTTGGGCACCACTCCTTAGAAAATACATTATGGAACTAGAGAGAGAGTGCAGAGAAGAGCCACCAAATTAATCAAGCGGATGGACATTCTAACTTATGAGGAGAAGATAACTAAATTAGATTTATTTACATTAGAAAAGAAGCGTCTAAGAGGGGATAGGAAAACCATATACAAATATTTTGGGGACAGTACAAGGAGCTTTCAAAAAAACTATTCATCCCAAGGGCAGTAGAAAGGACACAGGGTCATCCCTTAAGGTTGGAGGAAAGGAGATTTCACTAGCACCACAGGAAAAGGTTCAGTAAGGGTAGTTAAAATGTGGAATTCGTTACCCATGGAGACTATGATGGCAGATACAATAGATTTGTTCAAAAAAAGGTTGGACATCTTTTTAGAAAGGAAAGGTATACAGGAATATACCAAATAAGTAAACATGGGAAGGATTTTGATCCAGGGAGTAATCTGAAGGAATTTATTTTTCCCTTATGAGATATCATTAGATAATATTTCACTGGGGTTTTATGTTTGCCTTTCTCTGGATCAATATACTGTAAGTACAAATATATTATAAAGTATCTGTTGTCTAAATGTAGCATAGGTTGAACTTGATGGACGTATGTCTTTTTTCAACTTCATCTACAATATAACTATGTAACTAAATAAAAGTCCTTGAAGGTGCACTGAAAATGCAAGAAAAAATTATAGTTGATTAAAAGCCTCTTTGGTGCCAAAAAATATAGTTGGAGGTGTATATTACAGACAGCACTACCCTTTCTAATGTAGTTCAGTGACACTAATCAAAGTGTGGTGCAACGGGAACAAAAAAAAAGGGACCCTAGCCTCTTCAAATATCACACACATAAGAGGTTCCCAGCACTCATTGAGAAGAAAAGAAAAAAAAGAGACTGAGTAATTAGTCAAGTGTTTTACTGACAAATCAAATATATAGAAAATTAATACAACAAAATCACAAAATGCATATATTGGCAAACAGATTTTTCTACATCAAACGCACAAAAGTATATACGATCCAAGAGAGTAAGTGATAAAGATTAAATACTTAGCAGCCCAGCGAGGCTTCAGGTCTCAGCAACTCTCATTCAGGGACCTAGGTAAATACTGTAGTCCCAAACATTGCACAGGGGAGTAATAATTTAGCAGAACAGGGAAGAAGGGAATAAAGCATAAACATAGTAAACTAAATACTGTACAGTGTTCTTCTACTCCATGCTGAAAAGGTGTTTTATAAAGAGCTTTATTGTGCTCCGTTGTAACGTTCTGGATTCAATTCCCTACTCGGTTTTCCTTATATACAAAAGAGGGGTGCCACTTTGGCTGCTGCTTCCTAGCTTGGGTCCATCAGTCCTTAATCAATAATAGATAGAAAATTGAAAAGGAGAGAATGGCAAAATATGTCAGTAGTGTAATACTGTTTGTATTGTGTCACAAGCATTCAATAAGTAATGCACTCACAGGCTAAAATATAGAAATCTCATCTGAAACAGGGATGCCTCATTGTCCCTAGTACTCCTTCGCATCTGCTGGAAACCCTGATGACGTGGTAGACCCACGAAACGCATTGGGTTAATCTGTTGGCCAGTTGCACTGTTGCTTGTGGAAAGGTCTTGCCTCGAGTTCCCATCTTTGCTCCAAGGTCATTTAGGAGTGATGTCCTCTTTCTGTTAAACGGGCCTGGTTCTATGGTCCTGTACCTTCTCGGACATGTGTGGGGCAAGTGCTAGGTACAGTGAGACGTTCTGTGTCGGATCTTAAGTTTATTATTTTGTCAGTACATTACTTATTGCATGTTTTTTTTTTACTACCATACAAACAGAATAACAGTATTGCAATCTTGTTCCTTTTTTCCCCCCTTCCAGTTTAAGCCTTTGAATGCCCTACGACGTAGGTTCTGGTTGCCCAATGACATATTGCAACATCACTAAAGAAGTGCTAGTTTTCCTAGGGAGATTGCATCCTGCGCTCCTACGAGCTTATGGCAGACAAGATGGAAAGGAGTCATTACACTCATAAGTGATGAAACAATCACATTGCTCCACCTTTGTGGCAGTCATGTGATCGGACAAGCCGTTGCACTCTGGCCCCTTCGGCATGCAAAGGGTTAATTAAGTTTGTGGTTGTTTTTATTTTTTTGCATTTAATATAGAGATGCAGAATTGAAAGCACATTTAAAATTAGCCAAAAATAACTGAATAATTAAGCAAAATGTCATTAGACTTCTTTACATTTAACCAGCTTCAGCAAGTCTAAGTTACCAAAAAGCCACATTTCTATTTCTTTATCTATTTTATTACCTTTTCAGATGAGAAAAATGTGGCATATCTGATGGGTGAATGTCAGACAAATCCTTGTGTATTCATCATATCAATCTTCATGAAAATAAATACATCAGTTAATGTGATAACTTCAATAATAATATTTTCCTTTGTAAAGCAAAAGTGCATGTTCTGTATAAAGATTTGCAAGTGATACAAGCCCTGTGCAAAGGGCTTACAATCTAATCGGGGTGCCCAAGCGACAAGGAGACAAAATGACTTGCACATGATCACAAGAGTCTTGCATTGAACTATTTTCTCGATAGTTTCCAGTTATTTCCCCAGGTTTTGGAAGTTCTTAGGACTGCTGGTTGCAAATTGTGCTTCCAGCATCAGTCAGCAAATGTCTGAAAACAATGTGCCGCCTATCATTGCTTTAATTCCAGTGTATCTGTTTTATAGCTACAGGGCAACATATGTTCATACTAGTCAAACATTCTAATTTGCTAATAATATACCAATGCCTCAAGCAAATCTAAAAGGTACCTTTTATCTGCTAGTCTGTCCAGGAAGCTAGAAAACCTCTTATTAAATAAATGCTTAATAATTGCAGTTGAGGTTCCTCTAAAAAATAAATTACCCACAGTGACAGGAAATATTTGACAAACTGCATCTTGCAGAAGCTTTCATTTAGTGCATTCATCAGTATTTTTCTTTTTAATATTTTATATATCAGTGGGTAAAGACGGGACAGTCTGTTCAAAGTCTTAATATCAGATTAATTTTGCAATAACCTACCTACTGTACACCCGAGTCCACAGTGTTTTTACAGGACACAGATTTAATGTATGTCGGTTCCCTAACATCTTGTAGTACTGGATACTAAACGCAACTTAAATGCTCTGTTGCTTATGACTTTTTATTGGAGTCTGAAGAAAATGTTATGTTGTGTTGCAACAGCTGTTTTCTTTACCATTATCCCACCCTGTGCTTATTAGAAAGCCAGTAAAGACTGAGGGACTTGCTGAACACCCTAGGACATCAGGCAAAATGTTGCAGACCGAGGAAATCAAACCTCTCCCAAGTCTAACTTTTAAAAATACTTATAGCTGTCAGATTTGGGTAAATCAATGACCTGGATGAGACCCCTTAATCATGTCACTGGAATTGGTTTACTTTGATCCTAGGAGAGATTGCCCCATAGGCAATAGGAAGGTTAACCATCACAGACTATTTGTTTGCAATAAGAAACATAATGAAAGTCCAATAGACGATGCCTGGTCACAATAAACAATTTAGTAACATCACATAAACAGACCTATGATGACCAGCTCTCTGTGCTAAAGAAAACGAGCTGTTTATTGACCACAATAAAGTACATAGCTTTCTTGACATTTCCATCCCAAGGGTAACCAAAATGTTGAGCAAACTAGTATACAGTATGTAATTTGTTCTGTTTAAACGTTTTTTTGGTGGGATGGATGACATTGGTATAGGAATTACTCATCTGAGACAAATATTGTACTGTATCTTTCAAGTGTAAGCTAACCTCTTTTTTGATGTCAAATGGACCAGCAAAACATTGTTTTGTACATCCTGCTGGTGGGCAAAAAATGAGCAATATATAATCCAGATATACTGTATGGATATCCTTTTCTCAAACTTTTACCTAATTTGTCATCTTGTTGCTAAAACTGATCTTCTTTTCTCTTAACCCAGATATTTGGTGCACTGTCTTCAGTCTGAACTGAGCAACTACATGCCTGCGTTTCTAGATGATTCAGAAGAGAATAACTCACAAAGGCCTAAAATAGGTCAGTTAACAACTCATATCAAAATGAAACAATAAATATTTTTTTTTCGTTTTATAAAATTGAGCCATCTCCTAACTTTGAGGTGCATTTTATGGGATTGTTGCACTTTTTCATGCTTGCCAAAAAAGATGCAACTTTCCTCCAATGTTAATGAGCGATTTCTAATCATCTCCAGCACATGATTTGCTTACTGTATGTGAATTAAAAAAAACTACCGGTATGTAATTTCTTTAGGATTTAATGTAGTTCTAATAATCTGTCTTGTTCAGTGTGTAAACTGTACATGGTACTGGGTGTGACCATATTGAGTTTCAAGTGACTAAAGATTTTCACATGTACATGTCTTTCCCATGCTTTAATATTTATATACTTTGATGCAGTGTGTAAAGTATTTTCCTTTTCAAAAATGCAGATTTAGAAAAAAATAAATAAATAAAGCTTTTGAATCAGATGTAGTATATACCAGTTAACTCACATGGACCGTAATTGCCAAATCTTCAAAGGTAAATGTGGCACTCCTATACTCACAATATACAGTCACTTATGCCTTTTATACCTGGTGCTCGATTCCCTGTTGGTCACAGCATCGCAAACGTTGATCCTGCCAGCATGTAGTAATTTCAGAGAAAAGAAGAGGCACTCTGACAGTAATCCTTGCACCACAAGTTTATTCCAATTTATTACAAACATATTAAGAGCAGGTAAAAATATTGAATGTTTTGGGGATAAAGCCTCTTCCTCACAACCGTATAGACCCCAAACCAAATGTGTGTGTGTGTACATAAACATACGCACACCATACGCACCAAAAAATCCACTTGCCCTAGTTCCCTCCACCCACAAAAACATCTGACCGCGGTTTGCACGGCTCAGTCGACACAATGCATTTTCTCTGTATTATAGACTGTAAGTCTACACTATTGGTGCAGGTAACTTCATTGGGCAGGTAACTATGAAATAAAAAGCATTGCCTATGTATAAAAATATTACTCACAAGTACATTTTTATAAACAGACTTATAAAAAAAAAAACATAAACTAAGCACTTTTATTTGTTATAGACAGATTGCACCTTTCTGTCCTTCATTTTAGGAGGTGGGATGTGTTTGTCACGTGTGTCTTACTTGCACATGCCTGTGGATTCACGTTCTGGGTGACCTTGGGCAAGTTATTTAATTTACCTTTGCTCAAGGCACGACTTTGGACATATTGATATGAATAGCACTGTTTTTGAGACTATTGCAATGCTAGAATAAAGTAGAAATACTATTAACCTACTGTACATAGATATATTTATTGTTTTCCCTGTTTTTTCCTTCTTATGCCCTCTTGTAGATGATGTATTACATATTCTAACTGGTGCCATGTCTCTCCTGAGGCGTTGCCGGGTAAATGCCGCTCTCACCATCCAGCTATTCTCGCAGCTGTTTCACTTTATCAACATGTGGCTGTTCAACAAGCTGGTCACCGACCCAGAGTCTTGCTTATGTTCTCACTACTGGGGAGCCATCATACGTCAGCAACTGGCTCACATTGAGGCCTGGGCTGAAAAGCAAGGCCTGGAACTAGCTGCTGACTGTCACCTCAGCAGAATAGTGCAGGTCAGTAAGTGCATGACCATCATTGGTCCTGGACCGTCTCCTCTGTTAAACGGCAGACCTTCTACTCCATTTTAAAATATTCCATTTAGAATAGTGATAACTTTTTACAATACAATGTTGTGATGCTTTATAAAAAGGTAAACAAATTAACATTTGTGTTTGTGACCCACCAGACGGTCTATGGTAGAATTGTTTTTGATATAGTGCTCCCTCTGCTACGATTGGTTCACGTGACCTCACATTTTCAGACATCTTTACGTTATGTGCTGTGTTCGTTTTAATATTTGGTTGCTTGATTTGATTTAATATCCTTGCACAAAAATGGAATGTTACAATTACCTGTTTTAGTCCTGGAGAAATCTTTATTCTTCCGTAGTAGACCATGAATTAGCATGAGCACTTTTCATAAATGTAGTTTGTAAATGAGCTATTTAGACCTGACGGGTATTTTTTCGTCCCATGACGTCTGAAAAGCTTGCATGAATCAACTTTGAGTTGCTTACTCAATACTGTAATGTATAGTTATTGTATATTCGATGAAAATGTATGAATTTAGATTTCTTGAATCATGCCCTATTTTTGTATTCCTGTAGTACATTTTTTACTTGCTGTTCTATTGATCCAGAAAATTAGTGATCAACAAGAGGCGTATATAGTTGGTAAATTAACTAATAGATTTCTTATTCTGTATGCAAACCTTTTCAGGCAACAACACTTCTGACAATGGATAAGTACTCGCATCAAGATATTCCGAATATCAACAATACCTGTTTTAAGCTGAACTCTTTGCAGCTGCAGGCCCTATTACAAAATTATCACTGTGCTCCTGATGAACCTTACATCCCTACGGTAAATTGTTGTTCTGAAATAGAGTATTGTGAGTAAGCATAGCATAAGGGTTGAAAGGAATATCCTTATTTTTACTTTTCCTGCTATCTTTGTTTATTATTATTTTATCCTTTGTATCTCCTTAAGGCAAGGGCAACTTTTTGTCCTGCTCCCCCCCTCACCTTGTATCAAGCGTCAAATGATGCCGCGGGGTCATGCGACGTTGCGTCACGTGACACCACTGCGTCATTTGAACCTGCGTTTCCATGGCGACGCGTCACACCAAGCTGTCTGAATCAGGGTAAGTGAGTTACAGAGGTCTCGCGCGGTCTACCAGCATTTAATTTAAATCCCTTGGGGAAGAGCGCAAGGCCTCTGTAACTGCCGCGCTCCCCAGTTTGCGCACCCCTACCTTAAGGTACAAAAAAAACAAACTTGATCAGCACTCAAAAATAATAATAATGTAGGACTTACGTTTTGCTTTTGGTCTCACCAAGTATCTTCTTTAATGTATCAAAAAAGTAGCAATACACAAAAACACAGCACACACTAATCACCCTTCATCATCTCCCCCATCATCCTTCATCATCTCCCCATCACCCTTCATCATCTCCCCATCACCCTTCATCATCTCCCCCATCACCCTTCATCATCTCCCCCATCACCCTTCATCATCTCCCCCATCACCCTTCATCATCTCCCCATCACCCTTCATCATCTCCCCCAGCTCTCTTCATGTCCCCCAGCTCTTCATGTCCCCCAGCTCCCTTCATCATCTCCCCCAGCTCCCTTCATGTCCCCCAGCTCCCTTCATGTCCCCCAGCACCC
Organism: Ascaphus truei; assembly: GCF_040206685.1. Taxonomy (NCBI): domain Eukaryota; kingdom Metazoa; phylum Chordata; class Amphibia; order Anura; family Ascaphidae; genus Ascaphus; species Ascaphus truei. The sequence goes on from NC_134486.1 coordinate 220,935,148, forward strand.
TTCATGTCCCCCAGCACCCTTCATGTCCCCCAGCACCCTTCATGTCCCCCAGCACCCTTCATGTCCCCTAGCACCCTGCATGTCCCCCAGCACCCTGCATGTCCCCTAGCACCCTGCATGTCCCCTAGCACCCTGCATGTCCCCTAGCACCCTGCATGTCCCCCAGCACCCTGCATGTCCCCCAGCAATCTGCATGTCCCCCAGCACCCTGCATGTCCCCCAGCACCCTGCATGTCCCCCAGCACCCTGCATGTCCCCCAGCACCCTTCGTCATGTCCCCTAGTCCCTTTCACTCTCCCTCATCATCACCCCCCTCCCCCCCCCCATGCCTACCTGATTGTGGCGGCGACGGGGGAAGAAGAGACGGCGGGAGAACAAGTGGCGGCGGGCCTCAGCCTTGAGGATGGGGGGGCAGCGCATCAGTGCCTTAGTGCTGTAACTGCTGGTGCTGGAGCGGGCTCGGGGGGGGGGCGGAGCACGTTAGCGTGTCAGGAGAGGGGGAGAGCGTCAGCCCTGTAGTGGAGCACCTCAAGGGAGGGGAGTGCGTTAGCGCGTCATACTGGAGGGAGGGGGAGCGTGTCAGCGTGTCAGCCCTATACTGGAGCGGGCTCGGGGGGGTGGGGGGGGGGGAAGCGTCACACCGCTGGAGCGCACTCCTTCCCTACCAAGGAAGGGAAGGGGTGGGTTGAGGAGACCATCGCGGGGCGCACAGGGAGTCATGCGGCCCGCAGGCCGTAAGTTATGCAGGCCTGCCTTAAAGAAAATACTTGGTGAGACCAAAAGCAAAACGTGAGTCCTTCATTATTGTTATTTAAAGTGCTGATCCAGTTTGTTTTCTGTATAGTTGTATGCATCTTGTATTGTGGATGCAGAATCATAGCATCTGTAGCTGAATTGTGTTAGACAGGGTGCGTGCTAGTTCAGTCTATTTTGTTCTCTCCTTAAGGTAGCCATAACATTATAATTTTTGTTGTAAATCCAATTTTGACAACCATCATTACCCATGAAGTCAAGATTTGCCACTTTTTGCAGTATGAAAAATTATCCAGTATCTGTCTCCATGAAACAAAAAAATTAACTACCACGTGAGAATAAAGCAGAATTTGTTTTCTGTCCTCCTTCCTATCAGAAGGCAAAAAAATAAGCATTGAAAATATAAAGAAAGGACAATTGCCAGTCACTCTTGAGAAAATATATCCATTGAATAATACAGATTCCAGACAGTGTATCACAGATATTTAGTTTCTAACTTAAACTTAATTAAGAGGGCATCTTGGCATCCACCTACATAATTCCGTGCTATTTGTGTTTATATATATATATCCGGTATCAAAAACCCAAATTTCCAGTTTGAATGGCAATGTTTATATCATCCAGGACCTGGTGGAAAGTGTTGTATCTGTAGCCGAGAACACTGCTGATGAATTGGCTCGTAGCGATGGCAGGGAGGTTCAACTGGAAGAGGATCCTGATCTGCAGCTGCCCTTTCTTCTGCCTGAGGACGGTTACTCATGTGATGTGGTCAGGAACATACCCAATGGTTTGCAAGAATTCTTGAATCCCCTTTGTCAGAGAGGTTAGTATGGTATTAAATAGCAGATTATAAGTGCGTCTGCAGTAAACAAATTATTCAGTGTTTTTCCCTTCTTGGTACTTTTACCATTATTTACATTTAAAGACATACATTTTTAATTACATATTTTAAGGAAATATTTATAAATATTAAAGAAGAGCGTATAATTTCTCTCTTATGGGCAGATTCGTTAAGCGCTGCAATGGGTTAGTGCACCAGATCTGGCGTTCAAGACAATGGTAGTTGATGTTGGATGGGGTGCACTAACCGGTAATGGCACTTGATGACTGTGCCTCTCCTCATGCTCTCTGCTCAAAGCGATTTCCCCTCATATGCACTCCTCTCCTTCAAACCTTTCTCACTCACTGCTTCCTCCCTTCACACTCCTTCACAGGCGCCTCTGTCTCCAAGACCCATCTAATATCTCAAATTCCTAATAAAAACTTTTAATAACACCAGTACATAAACTTTAAACTTCCCTCTCCAGAAGCACCAACTCACCCTCTTGTCATATTCTGCTCACCATTGCGCTAACATTTGCTCAAATGTCCAAGAGCCACTGCACGGAGTTGAAGAGCAATGATTTATACTCTACATTAGGGCTTTCAAGACTAAAAAAAAATGCCTGAAATAGGAAAGGCCATTACATATGTCTTGCAAAACAAGCCTTCCATTTTTTTTGTACAAGTACTGCACGCAAAATAATATTTGACAAGTAAAGAGATTTCAAAGAGTCTGTTACTTTCAATATCCATGTACAGTAGATTACATAACTTTGTATAATGCATTTATTTTTAATGTTTGTTTAAAAGCAATAGAAATTAAGTTTATGCATGTGAAAACAACTCTCTAGCCTTATTCCCTCACTCACAACTAGGTTTTGAGTGTAGTGTGGTGAGCACATTTAACCATTAACTCCCAGGTATATACAGCAAATTATAGGATGATGATTTACTGGTCTCGGCAGTAGAAAAAGAGTCAAAGCCACAAAGATCATTCAATGTAGAACAACATTCAATTCTGTGGAGAAGAACCGGGCCCATCCTTACTTTATGTAACTTTATACCACAAGTAGTTAGTTAGGGTTGACTCATTTTATTACCAATGTTAAGACCTCAAATTCCGTTCTCCAGTCTAGAGTTTTTCACTGTTCAATGCATGGACACACATTGAATGATGCCAGTGTGTGTGTTTCCTGGGAGTAATTTGTTTTCTCTACCACCGCAAATATGGTAACTTTCTTTAACACCTGTTTAGTGTGACAGCTGCCATGTCTTTAACTTTCGTTTCCATTTTTAAATGAACAGAAGCCATGGAGTCACATATAATGTTTGCAACAGCTTTGGAAAGCTTACGATGTTTTTTTTAATTAGAGTTCTCTAAAAGATCCCTCCGGTATGAAGGATTTGTGTTTTTTATTTCCCCCTCGTTTATACAGTGGCGGCCGCCTTTATCCTAATGCGGCCGTATCGGCGCAACTCTGATTACCGCGGGCAGATGCAGTATTTTTTTTATTTTTTTCGGAATATGCTCCGGTATTGTGACGCGATCGTAATATTGAATGCATGAACGTGAATGCGGCATGAACGCAGTGAAGTGCGTGGCATTCGGAAAATATCCCCGAAAAAATTTGGAGATGTTGGAGAATAAAAGGGGCCGCGACAGTATGCTCCCAGATGTGCGTTGCATTATGACCGTGAAAAAAATATTTATCAGGTCCTGCTAAAAATAGCTATTTAGTGATTGGTATCTGTGACACTGAATTGGGAAAACTCTTCTCCTTCCGGTGATGTGCATTGGGATGAGGACACTGAGAAAGTATAAGCAATGCTAAATATGAACCAATCTCCCCGATTGGTGGAGTTGGTCAGCACAGTGTATATGTTTGTTAGTGTGCTCGGTACAGTAACAACAAGGAATTCATGAGGGTATCTGCAGGTCTTTCACATGTCCCAAAACCTGCTTCATTCACCCCAGTTTCACATGTCTTACAGCGTTTAAATTACAACGATTCTGGGTATGACGCAGTTTAATTCCTTCCCTATAATTTACAATTGTATATATTGGACCGACTTAAAAACAATGAGCATATATATTTATGTATGGGTTGCCTTGTCTTCCAGACTTGCTTTCTTTGTAATAGACCTTCAGCATCATGCAGATCTGTGAACATGAATTTCAGCAATATGCGACTCTTAATCTAGTTTGATCCTATTCTCGCTTTCTTTTGTTTCACAAACAAAACATTCAGCATTATATTTTCATAGGTGTTACATTCAGATGCATGACAGTGTAACATCAATAGCAGTGCAAGATGGCCTTTTAGCTAACATGTTTTTGTATTTTTTTTTTTTTTTCCTAAAGACTTCTGCAAACTTGTCCCTCACACGCGTTCACCGGGGACTTGGACAATTTACTTTGAAGGAGCAGACAATGAAAGTCACCTATTAAATGAGAACGCAGACCTGGTAAGTACAATATACGGATGGTCCTCGCTATCCGACGGTCCGTTGTCCATCAAACGGATTATCCATCGCCAGATAATGCATTCCACTGAACGCATTATCCGACGTCGTAATTGATTATCCAGTGCTCACTGCCAAGGCGTAACATTGGATCTGCAATCCGATGGTCCGCTATCTGACAGCGATTTGCAGGATGAATTCCGGCAGAGAACTGAGGATCACCTGTACAATGAGAGCTAACACTGCTGTTAGTACATACAGTTTCTTGGTGGGGTGATCAATGGTACAGTTCACTTCAAAAAAATAAGAGGAAATAAATGGCAAGAATTCCTGTTTTTTGGTCCGCTATCAGGGATTGCACCTTTAAATTATGTTTGAGAGTGCAATATAAAAGATGTTGCAGGGGGAGGGATTGTTACGTTAAACAGAAGTCCAGAAGCACATCTATTTTCTGCATTTATTTCTTGCGTGACTGAAACTTGCGGATTAGCATCTTTATAGCATTTGTAATAACATTACTGACCTTTCTCAGTGTTACAACCAGTTATTCACTGTGGCTTACGACACTTTTACAGCTATTTCCACTTGTTAACGAACTTTAATTCATTACACAGTTTTTTGCTGTGGCAAACCAAGAAATTAATCTCCTGTACAGCACCCAGACTACAGTCTCTTTGAGAGCAGACCCATCAATCATGTAAAAGTGGTCCGCATTTATTTGATATATTTTATCTGTGATCATGTCTCGCAGATACTCACACGCACAGTGCGTCTATCTCAAACACACACCCACACACACCGGGTGTGTGTAGTACTGCAGCATTTTGTTCTTCACTTTCGGATAGTTACACCCTGCAGGCAGGTATAAAAACACGTTAAAAAGCCATCATTGGATACAAAAGTCTTTGAATATGATCAGTTATTAAACCTGTTCTGTACAAAAATGTATCAAATCTGTTGCAAAATATTGCCATTGTGATGTACAAAACTAACTACTAATTCAGCATATTAAGAAACATACTGTAATAGGAAGAAAGGGTAATTACTTTAACAGATTGAGATGAGAAGAGTAGAGCACAGCCAAAAAACGGGAGTCGGGAGAGGATCCAAAATACAAAAATCTTTAATGGAGTAAATTCAGCATAGGAAAACACCACCTACGTGTTTCGAACGTCTTGTTCTTTATCAAGAACTTGATCTCCTTGATAAAGAACAAGACGTTCGAAACGCGTAGGAAGTGTTTTCCTATGCTGCATTTACTCCATTAAAGATTTTTGTATTTTGGATCCTCTCCTGACTCCCGTTTTTTGGCTGTGCTCTTCTCATCTCAATCTGGATTACTTCAGCAGCAGCACGTCTTCCCTACAAGGAGGTGTCCGTGAGTTCTAACCTTTATTATTGCCTTACTGCCTTATTACTCCCAATGAAATTGTGAGTGGTGGGTTTATCTCATTCACTCTCAGTTTTCAGGGAACTCTGGTTATATTTGGCTGTGGACCAACTCACCTGTATATTGTATACACCTACCTATGCTATGGGACTTACTACCTTTCAATACAAGCTAGGTATTTGAGCATTTTGACAAACGCTCTCTAATTATTTGAACAGTAGGAACTTTGCAGAATGTGAAATAAGCCAATTTAGACCACGTATCTGTCCATGTATATGGGGTATTTTCTTTTTATTTGGTGATAAGAAGACATTATGGCCATATTTAGTAAGTGGTGCTATTCCATAAAACCCATTCCAAAGCCTGAAGGTACCTTGTGGCCCATTATCTTAAATGGACTAATATGGATGTCTGGTGCTGGAAGGTGTCTTGTAGGAAATATGGACCTGTGTGCATTAAGCTGCACTGCACGTTATCATAAATTGTATCTACCTAATTGCCTTCCCTTTCTGTTTTGTAGCTCTTGAGAAAAGACCCTGAAATAATCACTGTGACACTCAAGAAGCTTCATGGAATGGGCTTGAGCATTGTTGCTGCAAAGGTGAGCAAAATATGTCCAATAGTTCATGAAGTTTTCAGCATCTGTGTCTTTATTGGGTAAAGGAGGATTTTGATATTCTCCAGTCTGAAGTGTGTACCTAGCCATTTTCGGGGATTCGAAAGGTCTGCAATGCTCTGTACTGCAAGAATTAAAGGATTGTTCCAGAAGAGAATAATTATAATGTTTTATGAGCAAGAGAGATGATCTGTTTTGACCATTTTGACTCCTGGCTGATTAGTGGAATTCCAAAAAAATATTATTCTTGCTGTAACATGAGAAATGTATATATCTAGTATAGTATGTAGGTCAGAAGGGGTATTCACTGTGAAAGACCTGCTATTATTTCTGCAATGTAAGAGATTTGGGTGACATGACGTTATTAGCTGTTGAACACACTGTGGGACATATTTACTAAACAATGCTACCTTATAGGACTGTCACCAACAGTAAAAATGGCCCTTAGCGGCTCATTCAAAAAAATGGACTGTATTGTGTGTTTCGGCACGGCAGAATTTTAAGAGTAACATTTTGACAATTTATCCCATTTCTAGAAGCAACAGGTTTGATTTGCCTTTTAAAAGTAATTAATCATGTAACACATTTTAGAATATTTGGAATGTTTTTTTTCTTTATATTTTACATTTTACATCTTCTAAATATATTTAACATTTTACAGATTTTCAAATATAGACCCCCCCCCCCTGTCACTTATGGGATAAGGGTTAATACACAGCTCTCAAGCTGCCCCACTTTTCACCTTCACAAAGGTCCCTCAAAAGAACAATATCTCCCCTCAATCCATCCCCATATACCATCTGTCATGAACAGCACACTAGTGAGCACGTGACTTAGATATGCAACGAGAGTTAATACAAGTGAGTACTCGAGCCAACTCACCTTTCTCTTCTGCAAGGCACTTTCAATTAATTAATATTAGCCCCTTATTCCATTGCAATCATCTATGATTTTCCACCACCCAAGAATTATGTAAATTAATATATCTGCCAGGGTCTCTGGTCCCTGTTTATTTTCAGTAAATCTTCACTGTCCATTACACTTTGCACTTTGCTTCGTGATTCTATCAAATTTCTGCTTACACATAATTATTTTTCCTTTGATGCACAATTTTATTTCAATGTAGAGGCACTGCAATGGGGACTTGATTTGCTCCATCTTATGCAAATTTATTCATGGGGATGTGGGAATCCACTTTTTTTTATTTTCTGATGCTAATTTCTTTAGGGATCATATTATTTTTGGGGGATAGGGATTTAACCACACTGGATTCCAAAGGGGTAGTTTCTCTGTTTTACGGAGGTTCTGCTCAAAGGAAGAATCATTTGAAATACAATCGGCTGATCTGTTCCAAAGATTTCTTCACAGGGCCTATAATTATACTGACATTAATAATGCATATTTACATGCAAAATCAATTAATCGACAAGATTTGTTAAAAATTAATAATCAAAAATATGGGCAAAGAAAGGTTCAGGGACAGGATTTAATAGACAAGCACCTCTATTCATTACTAAGCATAGTAGACAGGCAAGTCAAATTCGTTCCATCTTTTTTAAGCATTGGAAAGTATTAAACCTTGATAGAGACATTAAACATGTAGTGGAAAAGGGCCCTAATTTTGCCTTTCGGAAGGCTAAATCTTTAGCCAACCACTTGTCTCCAAATTTATTTTGTTCTGAATCAATTAAGGCACAAAGATATTTGAGAAGCCATGTGGGTTCTTTCGATGTGGTAATGGCATTATGTGCAAATTTGGGATACCTACAACAAAAGTGTACTTCAATAATGATCATCGTTATGGCATGATTAAAAACTTTATTAACTGCAACAACACCCATGTTTACTATCTCACATGTGGTTGTGGAAAGGGTTATGTGGGTAGGACTATCAGGCCCCTAAAAAATAGGATAATGGAACATGTGAGATCGATTTAAAATAAGAATATCATTCTACCAGTATCCAAACATTTTACCAATTGTCATTCAAGTGATATGTCACAATTCAGATTTGTGGGTATCGAGCATATGCCAACCCCAATTAGGGGAGGGGATAGGCTTAACCTCCTTAACAGAAGGGAGATGTATTGGATACATGTTCTCAATACATTATCACCTATGGGGATTAATACTGAATGGGATATCAAACATTTTTGTGAACTGCTTTTCGTGTTTTCTATCTGGGGTCTGATGGTCTCTACCCTTTGTACATTTTCCGAGTGATATATATATATATATATATATATATATATATATATATATATATATATATATAGTGTCATTTTTTTGGACCGTTTGTTGTCATCCATATGAAAGGTTTATTAATCAAATGGACAACCTAGGATACTATATACTGTAGGTGTGCAAATGAAATACATTATAGATTGGTCCAATAATATTATATAAATATTTGTCCAACCTACTGACGTTGGACCAATAATTTTGATCAATTATTAACCACTTTGGATTTGCTATTCATTTAATTTCAAGCTTTTCTGAGGTTTTGCCCTATTTGTATCAGGACTCTAATTTGAACATTGTATCAACATATCTATTGTTGCAACTATACCATTACATGGAGGTTGCCTCTACATGGTTAGAATTTTTTTACCGCAAGATATTTCCACAATGTAGATTGGCTGAACACTCGTGTTATTGTTTTGATGTAAGATCTAATTGCTAGCTATATAGAATTTTCATTCAATATCTATATGCAAACTGATAGCAATTATTGTAACTAGTGGACATATTTTTTGCTTCAACCAGTCTGCAATCTCCTCTTCATGATTTTCTATATTTCTTTGTAACTTTAGTTGTTTTGTTTTCATGCTCTAACATTCTCTGTTTGTATTATTTTTAATATGGTAGATTTGTTTTATTGCTCATTTAGGATGATTTATTGTGTTATGTTACACTTTGTGTGGTTAAGGGGCTCCGAAAGGGGGCGGCCACCTTTCATGTGGTCTGTCGAATGATACCTTGTGGTTGGTGTCGGCGGTCAGTTCACCTGGAGAGACATAGGGGCGGCGCTTCCGCTGGGGTTTCTTGCCAATATAAGGTTGCATCTTACCTGCAGCAAACACTCTTAGATAAAGCGCCATCTATGGCGGGAAACGCTTCAGAGTGTTGCTCCAGTTTCCTTACGAGCACTATGTGCTAATAAATTTGTATTATTTTTTACTTTTTGGTCCTGCTTCCGGTTCGCTTTCTTTTTGGCTGTGCTCCATGTTACTTTTTGTACTCCCCTGTTTATTATAGAAAAAAACTATGCACTTAACACACACATCTGTTGTAGCAAAATGTGTCCAAAAATGTAAATGCTCTCTAGAGCATACAACAATTCATTCAGAGCCCCAAAGTATTACTTATTAAAGAATGTTTCACACACACACACACACACACACACACACACACACACACACACACACACACACACACACACACACACACACACACACACACTTGAGGGGGAAGGGGCTAACCTGCCTCTCCTTCCTTTCTATCCGTCTGTTCACTCACCCCTCTTCACTATACCCGTCTGGGGATTCCGGATCAGTGCTTTCAGCGTCTCCTTTCCTCCTGCTCACTCAACCCTGTTTTTATTAGCATGTTGCTTGCCCTGTAATCGTCTGATCTCTTCTTTGGGCTCTAAAATGTAACCGATTATATTCAGTAAATCCTTTGAGTGAAACAGTTGACCTTGTTTATGTATTCCTTTGCTATTCTACATATTCGTGCTTTAACAGCTATTACGGTATCTTTGTGTATGCTCATCACCAAGTAAGGTTGGGTCTCGTTAACCTAATAGAAGCAAGTTTTGTTAACACTGCAGTTTTTTTTTTTTTTTTAAACCTTTTTGTAATACCAATATTTAAAATACATGTTATTGCTGCTTGAAGCCATTGGGCAATCTTCCATCCTCAAATATAAGTGTTGGACATTGCTATTTACTATTTTTAAGGACTAATAGGCAATGGGACGGGATTGCAGGATTTAGGAACACAGTAATGGCAAACAGAGTTAATCATGCCTGTTTTTTATGTTGCAATGGTTTTATTTTCACTGTGTGGTTGGTTGGTCAGTCATACCAGTGTCGTCCCCACGGCGTGCACACCACGAGCAAGTTACAGCCCACTATTGGCAGGCCCCAGTGAGTTTGTGTGCACGCTCGTACAAAGCGCGAAGGTGCGACCGCATGTAGGGAAGACAAGAATTTTGTCTTTCCGTGCGGCGACAGCGTCACATGGTTGACTGCCAATCAATGATAGTGCAGATAGTTTTAACCAATGAGTTTTAACCAACCGAAGCGCGTTCCATCGCGACTCCTAGACCACGGATAGCGGCTGAAACTGGTGCACGCCGCCAGGCGCTCTGACGTGCACGCAGTGATTAGGGCCGTAGCCTTAGGCGCTTTCACCGTAATGGGAAGAAGTCAAGTTAAAATGCTACTTTTATTATCTATGTTATCTACTGAATATATCAGTGATGCCAAGTTAAGCAAGACAACTAAGTATCCACAGTACTCAAAACAAAGGCTTCTTGTCACAATTAAATGGCCTGCCCCTATAGGTTAAAAAAAAATAAAAATACTTTGGATAACAAATTCACTACAAATCTGTAATAAGACCAAAAGAGGGAGACATAGAGCTTAGAGACAGACACATTGCTACATTTTAGGAAAACATCTCCTATTCCTATTAATACATTGTGATTTTCTCCTGAACTGTATTTTTGGTTTGAGATCTTTCCTCTGTAGTTTCATCCATAGTTTCCTCTACCATTGCTACTCTTTAGAGCTCTCCTACTGACCGCTCAAAGGCCTGATGAGTCGTCGTCCCCCCCCACCCCCCCAGGACATTCAATCTGGCCAAAGTTATTGCTCATGGGTCATAGTGAGCAGGGGAAGTTATGATTTGGAACAATATGAAAATGGAAGCCACAAAAGGACTAGAAACAAGTAAAAATAATACTAATAGAGAAGGAGGGGGAGCGACCAGAAAACTGGAAGAGGGAGGTGACTTCATAATAATGGTGCTTTGTGAGACACCAGAGACATAGTTGGTGAGTAGTTTGTCACCTAGCCAAAATAAAGGGTCCCTCTCCTTCTGTGATTGGTCCATTTGCTACTGTATATTCTATTCATATTTCTAGTGCTCAGAATTTGTGGAAAATGTTCAACCACAGGTAGCATGATGCTTATTTGTAAAGAAGTGCAAATCTTTGCCATTTTGTAATGTACAGTTGCATCCCAATACATTTTGTTCACAATAGACTTGCATGTTCCACCAGTAAGACCTGATGTATTCTGAATGCCTTGACTGATTTTGTTTAAAATGATTTTTTTTTATTAGTATAATAATCAATAAAGTAAGCTTTGGTGTTCCAAACCCTATCACCCTGCATTGCAACTTAAACCCTTTGAGAGTTCTGTTGCCATTCTCAGAACAGCATGGCATTCCGTAGTGTTCCCAAGCTAAAAATCTATACACCAGTAGTGTTGCTTTACCTGACTTTTTTATAGATTAGGGAAAAGATTTTTTGAGCATATTTTGGAAAGCCTATGTAACATGGATAGGGTCTTCCTAATCTATATCTATGTTTTTCTTTAAGAAGTGGAACAGTGTAAAAACAGTAGTGAGTTATATGTGACCATATGGTTCACAAACACCGCACCCACCACACTATAAAACCTCTGTTAAGGACTAACCAAAATTGTACTTGATAACTAATAGGCAATAGTAAGGGATCCCCCAGTTCCCGAGATATATATACAGGTAAATGTAGCACTTGTACTTCCTAATTTTCTAATCCCCTGCCTCACATGGGCCAATAGGAACAGAACTGGACATTTGGCTGCGACCAAATCGGCGCAAGTCGCGGGACTAGTCACCGTCGGATGCCTGGATACAGGTCACCTTGCTGCCTGCGCTCAGACATTATCTTTAAATAGCAATTTTCCACTCCCGCGTAACAAGCCATGTTTAAATACCCTGTGTGGGACCACTACACGTCCTACACCGCCCCCTCCGACGCCATGTTTAAATGCTCCGCGTTGGACATTTAAAGATCGGGCGTCGGAGTGGGTGGTCAAGGACGTGAGGTGGTCCTGTGCAGGACATGTAAACATGGCTTGTGGGATCGGGGATTGCAATTTAAATATGGTGTCGGAGCACGGACGGCCCAAAGTACTGTAGGAAGCCCCAGTGAATCACATTGCAGCTTCCTAACAAGGGGATCCCTGGAGCTGAAAATAGTGTTACCCTGGTAAAAAAAATAAAAAAATGGGGTGGGAGGGAGAGATTAACAAAACGCAGCAGATCCCTATACTAGGTTTTTTTTTGTTTTTTTTTTTAAAGTCTCTGTCTGGGCCATTTTTGTTAGTGTAGCTAACATATAGAACTAGGAATTCTGCCTTGGCTGGAAAAATATATATATGTTTTTTATGTGCAGATCTGCCTCACGCAGATCCAGTGCGGTCATATTTTATGAAATCCAGATGAGTTGGAAGCAACCAGTGAGTGCATGGTGTTCATTTCCAAAATATATTCTTTTTTTTAAACTCCATTTAACATACTGCTTACCACTTTTCTTCCTTGCAAGCCAGTGTGCTGCTTCCTGCTTAATTCAAGGAGTGTGTTTCAATAAGAGAAAAAGAAACTGTTTTGTTTTCGCTCTGCTCGTCTTTGAATATTTTTTTTTTATAGCTAGAGAAGCTGCAAGGTAAATGAAAGGCACGTCTGCCCTGCAGATGTTGCGTAAGAGCCTGAATGTTGTGTTTTAATAGTCGGTGTTGATACATGCCATACGTCTGTGTCAGAGCATGTAGCTGAATTATCTCGATAATTGCTGCGTACACCCAGCAGATCATCGAGCTGGGTGCAGGTGAAGTCAGGCTGCAAAAAGAGTTAATTTCATTTTATTTTGGACAAGATTGCCTCCCTATCAGAATGTGGTTTTCAGTTGTTGGAAGAGCAGAGTCAGCGGTAAGTCCGGGCCATATTTTATTGCTGTTTTGATTTTGCTTTAGTTCTAATTTGTTTCCCTGTATCCCTCCCTCTCCTTTGTTGCTCTTGTTGGTGTTCTAAACTGTTCACTATCTTTACCTTGTTGAGCACTTGTTGGACATATTTGTCTAGAGACATTCATTGTGGGTCTTAAAAATTGAAGCTTTCTCAACACACAGACTCATTTTAAACACTCCTCCCTGCAGTTTATTATGATTTTAAAAGTGCTATTGGTCACTTCTGAATCTGTAAAACTACCCTTTGTTTGTTGGAGCATTTTATTTCCAAACGCGGAACCTTCAACAGGCTAAAATACTTGGATCTTTCTTAATTTTTTGTCACTTTTTTTTAATGTATTTTTTAAGTTCTGCCTCTGACATACCCTTATGTCCAATAGAATTAGCTGTTCAATGAGTGCCTCCCCAAAGTAGGGTCAACATGTGATGCTACGAAGGCTGGACTCAATATACGGCCAGATTCCAGTTCTTATTGACTTCATTGTATTTTGCTCCCGGCTTCTTCAGAGTATATTGAATTGCCCCCCTGAGGGGCAATAAATACTGTATATGACATTTTATTTACCAGCCTAAACATCAACTTTATTTTATAGAAAGATCCACATTAAACACAAACTCTTACATTCTATTTTGTGTAATAAACATACGATGAGCATTTTATAATGCTGTCCAAAAACGTGTTTTTTGTTTTTGTTTTTTTTTAAATGGAACAATTTCACTTATTCTATAAAGCAGAGTACCTCTACTTAAGTGCATTTTGAACTACGGAGTTGAATAGGATCAGACACGTGTACCATACTTTATTAGAGCACAAGAACACATTTTTGCAGCAAAATTCAAGGCAATTTGCCTTAAACTACACTTTTTCATGAAAGCTTTTGCTATAGCAGCAGCATAATGTTTCTGTGTAGATAGAAAGGGTTATTATAAGTAGGTGCACTACTTTCAAATTTGGGGCTGTAGTTGGTGCATATTTTGTTAAGAGGATCTCTGTAGTTTTCTTAATAAACAATAAATAAGGATTACTTTTTTAAATATAATATCCTAAAGACTTCTTGATGATTTGAAACCTGAAGACTGTTGCATAATTTCCAGATTGGGCTATCTTATTTATAAAAAAAAATATTTTACCAGGAAGTAATACATTGAGCGTTGCCTCTCGTCTTCAAGTATGTCCTGGGCCCAGAGTTATAATTTTTACATGGTTGCATTCAATGGACAGTGCGAATACATTCAATTTACAGACATTTAAAACACATTCAGCTAAGACTGATCATTCTAGTGGTAATAATTCTATTGCTGGCCCAATACTCGGCTCACCTCATGTATGTAATTTACACTCCAGTAAAAGGTCATACTGATACCTGAGTGGATACTGATACCTGAGTGGTAACAACTGTCATAGTTACAGTTACATGCCTGTTTTACCTTTATCTGATGTACGCAGAACCTTGAATTACTTTTTAATATAAATTGTTAATTCTTACTTCACCATGAGCATTGTGCACTGTTTTGTGTTTTGTTTCGTCTAGATTCAGGATCTTGGACCACCCTATCACAGCAGCAGATGCTCCTTATTGGTAACCTAGTTACTTATACTCACTTGGGTATTAAGTGGTTAATGCACTTTATTTCAATTCACTCTGTTTATTCATTATAGTTGCGCAGTTGTACTGTGTTTTTTTCTTCTAAAAGGTCATAGCCCTGCCAGATACGTTTATATATAGATTTTAATTTGGGCTCTAAAGCCTTGCTCCAAAACAATAGATTCTATGGATATAATAGTACATGGGGTTCGTTAAAACCTACTGTAATTTCTATGTGTGTTTTACGTATAAAGCTGTGAATACAAAGTCGCAATTGTAGGAAATGTGTTAGGAAGTTTTCATTGGCAGAAAGTTTTTAGTGACCGTGTAAAATTATTTTATAACGCAAATTTGTTGTTGTTGTTGGACTATTCAAATGGGACTTAAGCTTTATAATCAAAAGTATTCTTGCTTCATATAAGGGATTATTATCATAGGTATACTAGTTACCATGCAAGTAAGTACAGTATCCTGGATCTTTTCTATGAAGTTGTAAGGTCATGACATAAACCGCTTAAATAGTTGGAAGTTAAAATGTATGATGAATAGTTCTGCTCAGTACTGTATGCAGTTGACTTGCTCTTTGTAACAATAATCTCTTGCATTAAATAGTGCAGTTGCAGAGCGTTATGATCAGGTTAAAACTGTTCAATGCTAGACCCATTGCTCTGCATTCCCCTCCATCACTGGAGAGTTTAGGGATGCAATCTCACTGAAGAGAAACATGAACTAATGTCCACATTATAATAATATAGTACTAGTAATTGGTTTACATTGATTTACTCATTTTCCTAAATCACTTATGTCTGGAGCACGTCTTCGCATTGTGGATTATTTGTTATTTATATGATTGTCACATGTATTACTGCTGTGATGCGCTATGTACATTAATGGTGCTATATACAGGTGCGCCGACGAGAATTCTAAAACTTGCCTGGGAAAATCTGGGCCTATCACCAACAAGATCCAGGTACATGCTGGGTACATGCTGCAAACATTTCAGTGACATTTCTGCAGAGACTAATGGCCCATCGGATTAACATAGCAGGGGTCCCTGGCAGTCCCATTCAGTTTGAATGGGACTGCCAGGGACCCTCGCTGTTAATCCAATGGGCCATTAGTCTGTCTGCAGAAATGTTGCATGTACCCAGCATGTACCTGGGTCTTGTTGGTGATTGCCCCAGATTTGTTTTAGAATACTCGTCGGCACTACAGTAAATAAAGATACATACTGTACATGTTGATTGCATTTGAAAGCGTAACATAATTGTATATAAATATTTACAAATACATTTTTTTAAACTCTAGGACGTTGTTGTAAATTGAGGCTTGGCGATCACTTCAGTTTCTTTATCGTTTGCCTTTTATATGATTTGCATGTTTTAGGCATCTATTTGATAGGGTTCGAATTGTGTAACACAGTTAATGATGCTGTAACGTCTATTCAAGTGAATGGAAGTTCATGTAATGTTGACAGTATCCTGCTTCTCCCCTTCGTGAATAGCAACCTTTTAGTTCCTTTTTGAACAAAGAGAGGGAGTAAATGAATCTGATTACTTTTATTTGGGGCGGGGAGGGAATTGTTATTTTTCTAATTTAATCCATGATGCTCTGCTCTGTTCACAAACGTTTGTGTATGTTCTCCCCTGTGAATAATTACAATTTTAAGGTATGACATGGCAAAAATCTGACTTCTTGGATGGGAAATACAGCTCAACCCCGTTACAACGCGAATCCGCTTATAACGCGATGCAAGTGTGGCTCCCAATTTTCGCATTTATGAATACTTTACAACACGATTATTTGTATCTTAAATACTTTATTGTACAATGCACACAATTGTACATTATTTCTAATGCGATCTGCTTATAACGCGATGTGATTCGTTGAACCCCAAACACAGCGTTATAAGGGGGTTGAGCTGTTTTGGTTTTGCTGTCAAATAATCTAACGCGTGTGTTGTATAGAAAAGTTAATTTTGGATTACATTGCTTTCTTGTGTTTTTTTCGCCCGTCACATCCCTCGTCACCGTTTGAAATGTCAGCCTTGGTTTTCTCTGTTGGATATTAGGAACACATAAAGAGCTTGTTCTTAAGGGAGCGATCTTGCGTCTGAGTGCTATTACGTTACAATTGGTAATCAATATACTAAAAATATAAATATGGATGTAGGTTTCTTTTTGTTGTTTTTTTTTTTTTTTTAAAAACTGTTTATTTTGTTTGCTTTTTCAGGGTTGCAATTTTATTTTAATTTGTGAAAATCTGTTTTTTAGTTGACACACACTTGAATTTGGGATTTATCTGTGCACTTTTTTTATGTTTCCATACTCGCCCTTTGTTACCATTTTTGTCTTATACCTGTGGCTGGGCTGCTACAAGAGGTGGAACCTAAAAGGAAATTATACTTTATTTTTGTTTTGGATTGATTTTAACTGGAAGTGCAAGATGATCAGTGGTTGTTTTCGGTTAAAACCTAAAACCAGAATCTCTAAATATAAATGACATTACTTTTTGTTAATATTATTTTTTTTTTTAAATAACCAGATGGACTAAATGGCAAAATCTTGGCTTTTAAAATTAATTAATGGCAGATTTTACCAATATATTGCTACTTGAAGATGGTTACAACAATGGTCCCTCTAGACAGTCCTAGCACTTTAGCCCATCTATGCCTCTGTGTTCTAAGTCTGTGTCCTTATACACATGTAACAGATGTGAAATAGCGTTAGTCTCCTCCCCTCCCCCCCCCCCCCCCCTTTTCACGTGTCTAATTCAAGACCATGACCACTTCTCTCGCTGGCGCTTGTATGTGTCCGGCAACTCACAATAAATTGATAAATGATAGGAGGCACACAGGTATTGTGTGTAATACTTTGCTACATAGAAAGCCCTACACCTGGAACAGCTCTTCTACAGTAATTCATGTATTGATTAAACAACTGCAATTGACATTTAACGGCCACTGAAATTATGTATCACTTTGTTGCACCTTTGAACATCTGTCAGTGTTTTAGTATTGTCTGACCCATGTACTAATTTCCAAAACTGTGCGTTTTCCTTCACTTATTTTTGGATCCATAGCGACGACTAACTAAGGAATGCAGTCTAGACCCTGTAATTTTTCATGTGTCTGATGCATGCTAGAAAATGAATGGGATTGGATTTCCTTGAATTAGGGATATCATTAGCTACAGTTTTTGTTTCTTGTAAATTGGGATCTACATTTTCTTTCTTTGAATACTACTTTACTTAGTGTGCTTTAACATTCCTCTATTATACCACAACATAACGCGGACGATCACATATGTTCTATGTTAATGCGGGTGTGATATTTTCCGTGACAGCAGGAGCCGACTCTGGCGGAAGTTGGGCCTAAATTCTGTGTTGGGACCACCTGGGTGGACTCGCTCCGCTGCCACCGCAGGGAGGGGGCCCGTACCACATGTAGAGCCTGGGGAGACAGGGACTTTTAGAAATGCCGGAACGCTGGAGGATGGGCCCCTAAAGGTAGTTGGCCCTAGTGCAGCGGAACTGGATACAGATCTGGTAGTTCCGCCACTGCACTACAACCACACTTCACTTTGGGTGATAAACTGCTAAGAGGACATCTAGGGATTATTTAATGGTAACTCATATTTGTCTGTTTCAGCCACATAAGGCTTTATTTGACTAATACTTTGCAGGACATTTTAAGAACCATGTTGCTGGCAGATCTATAATCCACAAATCTGGTGGCCAAAAAGAAAAAGGGACGTTGGGGGGGAATAAAGCTGTCCCTCTCTTTAAAATAAACTTGCCCCGGGATTCACTTTGCTTGTGGGGAAAGCTGTAGGTGTATTTTTATGAAGCGAGGCTATTCCAACAGATACCATCCAGCCCCGGAAGGCGTCTAATAAAATAGCCCCACTTATGAACCATAGTGTTCCCTCAACGTACATTTGTTATTGTTTTTTGTTCTTTAAAGAATAAATTTACTACAAGATGTAGTGAACCTTTGACTAAAGATGCATCAACGTGTCAACACGTTCTAAATTTCCTAATAGGCAGCCACTCCTCTTCAAAGCACTTGAAGACAAGACAATAAGTTCGGGCACAGTTCTTATTGATTGCAGCATGTCACAACAAGCTTTAGTTTCTAGCCTTATCCGAACAACACAGCTGCATGTTCTCAGACTACTAGATTGCACAGGATAGACCGGCTGTGGAAGAATTGCTTCTGAAGCAGAGCTGTCCATCACTCCTCCGCTTTCTGATATTGTGCACCATTGTCTTGCATATCACTAGCCTCCATCTTTCCTACGTGGACGAGTGGCCTCCCGTGGTGGAGTGATGCTGGTAGTTGAAAATGTTCAAGCCCTGATAACATCTCCATACAGTCTCTTATCTACTATTTTATAGTCTCATCTACTGATCTACTATTATCTGAGATGTGTGCATAACCTGCCAAGCATCGCTGCGACAGCAACATCGAAACCGGATCTGGCGCACTGGGACTGGCAGCACTGGTGATTAACGATTCAAGTCACTGCTGCTTAATGAGAGTGGGGGAGGGGGACGCACCGTGTGTGTGTGTGTGTGTGTGTGTGTGACACGGACCGTGTGTGTGTGTGTGGGACACGGACCGTGTGTGTGTGTGGGACACGGACCGTGTGTGTGTGTGGGACAAGGACCGTGTGTGTGTGGGACACGGACCGTGTGTGTGTGTGTGTGGGACACGGACCGTGTGTGTGTGTGGGACACGGACCGTGTGTGTGTGTGGGACACGGACCGTGTGTGTGTGTGTGTGTGTGTGTGTGTGTGTGTGTGTGGGGGACACGGACACTGTGTGTGTTTGAAATGAAAATAATATATACACCCACATTGTGTGTGTGTGTGTATGTATATATATATATATATATATATATATATATATATATATATATATATATATATACAGTGGTCGACAAATCACCAAAAAATCTACTCGCCGAACAAAAAAATCTACTCGCCACCTAGTACCAAACGTGTGCTGCTTGGGCCAATAGGAGCTCGCCACGATGTTAAATCCACTCGCCCGGGGCGAGCAAATGTATAGGTTTGTCGAACACTGTATATATATATATATATATATATATATATATATATATATATATATATATATATATATATATATATATATATATATATATATATATATATATACACACTCACATTATATATACACACACATTTTTTATATATATATATATATATATATATATATATATATATATATATATATATATATATATATATATATAATGTGTGTGTATATATAATGTGAGTGTGTATATATATATACACACATATACACTCACATTATATATACACACACACATTATATGTATGTATATATATATATACAGTGGTTGACAAATCACCAAAAACTCTACTCGCCACACAAAAAAAATCTACTCGCCACCTAGTACCAAACGTGTGCTGCTTGGGCCAATATTTACTCGCCCGGGTGTTAAATCCACTCGCCCGGGGCGAGCAAATGTATAGGTTTGTCGAACACTGTATATATATATATGTATATATATATATATATATATATGTATATATATATATATATATATATATATATATATATATATATATATATATATATATATATATATATATATATATATATATATATATATATATATATATATATATGTGGGTGTATATATTATTTTCATTTCAAACATGTTTTATATATTACAGAATTACAGACGAGGCCACGACTATCCTAAAGCTTGCTTTAAACTAGCCGGGTTACATTCTGGGTATGTGTTGGGCTAGTTTGAGGCAAGTTTAAGGCATTTCTGCATTGACTAACGACCCCTAGGATTAACACAGCAGGGGTCCTTGGCAGTCCCATTCAGTTGAATGGGACTGCCAGGGACCCCCGCTGTTAATCTGATGGGCCATTAATCAATGCAGAAATGCTGGGGCTAGTTTAAGGCAAGTTTTTAAAGCATGTTTTCAGAATGTACCCTGGGTGTACCAGTGTCTTTTTGGCGATTGCCACTGGTTTGTGTTAGAATAGTCGCAGTCGCTATTGTACTTATTTGCTAAATACATTTGACACAAAATACAATTAAAAAGAGGACAATTTATATACTCTACTTTTTAAACATATCTTTTATTTACTTACTATTTTTCTCTTCAGTTTAAATGCACTTTTTCCATCAATAAAATTTAATATGACAGATCAGATATAATATATGCCAGATCATTACAGATCTAGCTAGAAATCACTTATATATGATTTAGGATGGGATAATGATCTTTTTCCATTTTTTAACTGTTTACAAATTGATCCACTTATTATGGATTTTTTATGTTATAGGGTTCTTTAATTTTTAACTATAGGGATTAGTATATATATTTTTATTTTCCTTGTTTGTTATGGTTACATAGTAGATGAGGTTGAAAAAAGACATATGTCCATCAAGTTCAACCTATGCTAAATTTAGGCAACAGATACTTTATCCTATATCTATACTTACTTATTGATCCAGAAGAAGGCAAACAAAAAACCCCAGTGTCATATCATCCAATGATATCTCATAAGGGGAAAAATAAATTCCTTGGCAATCGGATTAATCCCTGGATCAACATTCTTACCATGTTTACTTATTTGTTATAACCCTATATACTTTTCCTTTCTAAAAAGATGTCCAACCTTTTTTTGAACACATTTATTGTATCTGCCATCACAGTCTCCATGGGTAATGAATTCCACATTGTAACTGCCCTTACTGTAAAGAACCCTTTCCTTTGTTGCTGGTGAAATCTCCATTTTCCAACCTTAAGGGATGCCCCCAAGTCCTTTGTACGGTCCTTGGGATGAATTGTTCTTTTGAAAGCTCCTTGTATTGTCCCCAAATATATTTGTATATACAGTAGTTATCATATTCCCTCTTAGACGCCTCTTTTCTAATGTAAGTAAATCTAATTTCGCTAGCAAATCTCCTCATAAGTTAGATTGTCCATCCCCTTTATTAATTTGGTGGCTCTTCTCTGCACTCTCTCTAGTTCCATAATGTCTTTTCTTAGGAGTGGTACCCAAAATTGTACTCCATATTCATGGTGCGGTTTTATTAATGCTTTATAAAGGGGCATAATTGTTTACTTCACTTCCATCCATTGCCTGTTTAATGCAAGATAAGATCGTTTGCCTTTGCAGCTGTTGCATGACTTTAGACACTATTGCTAAGACTGCTGTCTACAAACACTCCTAAATCCTTCTCCATCAAGGATTCCCCAAATGTATCCCCATTTAATTTGTCGCCTATTTATTCTTGCTTCCGAAATGCATAACCTTACATTTATCTGTATTTAACCTCATCTGCCATTTACCTGCCCACATTTCCAGTCTCTCCAAGTCCTTCTGGCGAGAAATTACATCTTGCTCTGATTCTACTACCTTAAACAATTTAGTATCATCAGCAAAGATGGAGACTTTGCTCTCGATGCCAACCTTAAGGTCATTAATAAACAAGTTAAAAAGCAGGGGTCCCAGTACCGATCACTGAGATACTCCACTCACGACCTTAGCCCAACCTGAAAAAGTTCAATTTATGACAACCCTCTGGTGTCTATCCTTCAACCAGTTTTCAATCCAGGTGCATATATTTTTACGGAGTCCAATTTGCTTTATTTTGTACACCATCCTCTTGTGTGGAACCGTATCAAAAGCCTTTGCAAAATCTAAGTAGACCACATCAACTGCATTACCCTGGTCTAAATTCCTACTTACCTCCTCAAAGAAACAAATAATGTTAGTTTGGAATCTATCCTTCATAAATCCATACTGACTATTACTAATAATTTTGTTTTCCATTAGATATTCCTGAATATCCTGTATTAAACCTTTGAGTAGTTTCCCCACTATTGAAGTCAGGCTTACAAGTCTGTAATTCCCCGGTTGTGATCTAGCTCCCTTTTTAAATATAGGCACCACATCTGCTTTACGCCAATCTTGTGGCACTGAGCCTGTGGAAATGGAGACCTTGAATATTAAATATAATGGTTTGGCTATTACTGAGCTTAACTCCTTGAGAACTCTTGGATGTATGCCATCGGGGCCACGTGCCTTATTTACTTTAAAATTTTTCATTCCGCATATGGACTTTTTCCTCAATTAACCAATTGTTCATTAATATGGAGGTCGTGCCGCAGGAGGAAGCAACTACAATTGAAATTAATTCTTCCCTGGTAAACACAGAGGCAACAAATTTGTTTAATACCTCTGCTTTTTCCTTATCTCCAATAATTTGCCTGCCCATCTCACACTGAAAGGGTCCTATATTTTCTTTTCTCATTTTTTTTGTTATTAAGGTACTTAAAGACATTTTTACGGTTGATCTAACTTACTTTCTATTGCAATCCTTTTTTCATTATCCATTTTTGCTAATTTGATTGCCCTTTTGCCATTTTTGTTACATTCCTTATAATTCTGATACGATGCCTCCGTCCCTTCTGACTTAAAGAATCTAAACGCCTTCCTCTTCTTTTCCATTTCCTCTCCAATCTGTTTATGTAGCCACATTGGTTTTTACTTTCTTTTATACTTATTTATTTCTTTTATACTTATTGTGACGGTGCTCGTCTCGAATCAGGAGGCGAACCCGCAGGGCTGAGGTAGGAATGCAGAATAACCGACCAGAACCCGGGGACAGAGTCCTGTATGAGTATCCGTAGTCTGTAAGCAGGCAGGGGTCAGGGCTGGCGGCAGTGGTGCAGAGTCCAGGCAACAGGCAAAAGGTCAGGGCTGCGGAAGGCAGTGAGGTCTGGGTCACCGTCCGGTGTCGGCAACAGTGATTCCAAATAGGCGAAAGGGTAATGCGTGACAGCGAAGATCAAACAGAGGTGCTGCAAACAGAACTTTGCTCGGCGACTTCCACCAGGAACTGCAGCCTTATAGTGCAGACTGCCAGTATCCAAATTGGCCACAGTGAGCAGAAAGGGCAGGCGAGACAGAAAACCTGGACTGTAGTGAAAACCCGGCACGGATCGAGCAGAATTCTTACTTATTACCCAAGGGTATACACTGATGAGTGTGCTTTTCTAACAATGTTTTAAAGACTGCCCATTTATCTTCTACATTTTCCCTACAAAAACATCATCCCAATGTATTCCTTGCAGATTAGTCTTCAGTTTATTAAAATCTGCCTTTCTAAAGTTTAAGGACTTATTTGAACCCAAGTAATCTATTTTTTGATCATTTATTTCAAAAGAGACCATGTTATGATCACTGTTACCCTAATATTCCAGGACTTTAATATTTGCTATTTCTTCGACATTGTTTGATATTATCAAATCCAGTATTGCCCCTCTTCTGGTTGGTTCATCAATAATTTGGGTCATATAATTGTCTTTAAACACCCCAAAAAAACTGTTTCCTTTTGTTGTAATGCTAATCTCATTGCCCCCGTCTGGATAATTAAAATCACTCATCATGCAAACATGACCTAGTTTTGATGCCTTCTCCATTTGAAAAGTATTTTAGCTTCCTCAATCTCAGATATTTGGTGGTTCATAGCATATTCCCACAAACATTTTCTTTATACTTTTACCTCCGCTGCTAATTTCTAGCCACAAGGTATCTACATTTTTTTTATATTTTTAATATGCTTTCTTTGTTTGTAACAGAGCAGGGGTGTGCAAACTGGGGGTGTGTGCCCCCCTGGGGTGGGAGGGGGGTGGGGTGGGAGATTGTGCTGGGGGAGGTGGCGATTCGGGCGGTTGCAGAGGCCCCGCGCTATTCCCCATGGCATTTACATTAAATGCCGGGTATCGCGTGAGGCCTCTGCATCTCTATACTTACCCAGATTCAGACACTCTGTGACGCATCGCCATGGCAACGCGGCATCATGAGACGTGACGCCACATGCATCAAATGAGGCCGCGCGTCACGTGATGTGACGAAGGCAGGGAGGGGGGCGCGTGCATAGTGGCAGGTAAGACAGGGGGGCGCAGCAGCAGAAAAAGTTTGCGCTCCCCTGAGTTAGAGCACGGAGTATGTCTTGATAATAATGCCTAATCACATAGACAACATATTTATGTTTCCTTTTTGCTGAGTTCACTTAGCAACATTTTAGCAACTGTTGCAGGTATCTGTTTGGGTTGTGGTTTATTTGATCGGCATTATGCTTGGTTCCCAGCAGGGAGAGTGTCGTAGACCCCTCCTATGGGAGGAGTTATTATCACCTGGCCAGTGACATACTGGCTTCTCCCCTCACTGATGGAGCAATCAACTGCCGGTTAAGAACACAGCCATTTTGGCGGGTTTACTTAAAGACTGTACTTGGGTGCTGCTACTCACACCTTGATAAAGCGCAGAGGAGCGCGAAACATGGTGGTGGGTTTTTTTTTTTGGTCCATGAGACTTGAATAAAATAGTTATTTTTTTATGGGGGCCACTGAGTGATTTTTGTCTGGATTAGTGCTCCATTTTTCGCATCGTGCTATTCCTGGACTCTACGCACGGACTGCACCCTGGGACTGGCTGGGATCACAAGAGGACGATGGGCACGCACCAAGGAGTTTTTAAAGGATTTACATATTCATTACATTGTCCCTTATATTGCCTTAAAGAGTACCTATTCATAGTACATAGAAATATTTGTGAGTACTGATGCTTGTCTCACTAGGCTGATACAATACTACCATAATGATTACTTTCAGGTGCTTGTATGCCGTCCCAGTGGCAACTGCTTAATTACTGTGGAGAAGGGTCTTGCATGCTGAACACCATTCCCGTTTATCTGGACTTTACTTTTTTTTTATACTGCATGTGACAGATTAGCGCTCTTTTTTTTTATTTTTATTTTTATTTATTTTTTTATACCAAAAACCCATTTTAGAGAATGTGTGTGTGTGTGTGTGTGTGTATATGTATATTCTGTATATATGTATATATAGATATATATATCTATATAAATATAGATATATATATCTATACAGGCATACCCCGCATTACCGTACGCAATGGGACCGGAGTATGTATGTAAATTAAAAATATATTTAAAGTGAAGCACTCCCTTTTCCCCACTTTTGAGTGTTTACTCTCTGACAGCCCCCATGTAATCTTTATTTGGATGGACTTGTGAAGGATCTGTTGCAGCATTTTTTTATTCTCTTTATTCTGCTATGCACAAACATTGGAACAAACCTTCTACAATCTGATGGACACATGCCTCACGCAACCCTGCTACAGCTGAGTATTAACTCTCTTTGCTGTCTGGGCATTACTTGTCCTTGCAGTGCTATGCACTGCTGTATTTTCCATTTGTATGACTCTGTTTGTTAGCATGTCATTAATAGGTATATTTTTTTGTTTGCTGCATCAGTTCTCATTGTTTTCTTTTTTTTGGTAAGTGGTGTTTATGGTGCATCACCATAGATAGCTCATTATTATACTGATAATTCCTTATACCATAGTGGATCCGGGTTTAGGGACATAGAGTATAATCCATAACATCCCAGGGTGAGAAACCAGAGGCCTGGTGGTCCCCACGCGGGTACCCCAAAATAGGTCTCCTAATGATGGTGTACTACACCCTGGGGAAATAACTCAATCAGTCCAGCACTGGAGGGTAAAATAATAATGGGCCTAGGCCCTTTACCTCCCTTAGTGGTGTCCTTGATGGGTGGATCCGTTCCAGCGTGCAGTCCTCTCAGGGTAAACACAAGCAGCAGAGGTATAGAGGAGCACAGCAGCGTTTCTTGGCAGCATACCAGCTAGTGGATCGCCAAAATGAGGGTAACTCCAAGCAGGGATGAGTATTAAAAGAGTACTTTAATGGTCAGTGCAAAACAAAACAATGGTAGGAGCGCACCTACGCGTTTCGTCCGTAAAGGACTTTCAAGTTTCTCAAGTCCTTTACGGACGAAACGTGTAGGTGCGCTCCTACCATTGTTTTGTTTTGCACTGACCATTAAAGTACTCTTTTAATACTCATCCCTGCTTGGAGTTACCCTCATTTTGGCGATCCACTAGCTGGTATGATGCCAAGAAACGCTGCTGTGCTCCTCTACACCTCTGCTACTTTTCTTTTTTTGGGGATTTGCTAGGCAGGGTATGATTATTATTTTTATATCATTTTTTTCCCTGTTTGCCTTTCTCTTCCCCCTTTATTTTTGGTAATATATTATTTTTCCTGGCTGTATACTGGGTCATTGATCATATACTTTTCCTCCATGCCACAATCCATCATATATCTCTCTATTAGGCATTCATGCCAGTAGGGATTTATAATATTTTGTATTACCTTCAAGGGTCATATTAAACTACTTTTGTGTTACAATTTATATTCATTTAGACACATTCTAGTTTTTTTGAGGTAAAATAGAATTCATTCACTAGATTAACAGTCCCCCTTTTATCCAATATATTTTTGATACATATATTTTGTTAGGCTGTCTTTAGTATATTCATGTTTTTAAGTTAGTGTGTCTTGCTGTTATTCCAATAAAATCTTGTTCATTTTTCTGACTCTGCAGTGCATCTGGTTCTTGCAATATAATCTTTATTAGTAGATTTTCTTTAGGTGTAATTTAGAGTGCTAACAAGGGGGTTGTCTTTGTCCTTTTCATTTGTGTGTTCTATATAGTTGTTATTATCCCCTAGCACCAACAAGCTATATAACTTTTCTAACTGATTTAATTTGGGGTTTATATTTTATTTTACCCCTATAGTCAGTATTAATCTGGGGGCTTGATTTAACCTTTAATATTAGGTGTTGAGCAACTTCCTTTTTTGTGTGTTTTATGTATATATAGATTTATACGTATCTATATAGATAGATATATCTATACAGTATAGATATATATATATATATATATATATATATATATATATATATATATATATTATATATATCTATATATATATCTATATATATATATATATATCCTGTTTAGAAAAGGTGGGGATTGCTTGTTCATATGTACTGTATATAAGATGTACTAAACATTAGTTAGCATGTTTCATAAAAGATTTATATCTAGTTTTTCGTTTTAATTCGTTTGGACATTCAGCCCAGTTATGAAATATACATATTTATTTATTAGATGCACGTTTTTCAACTAAATATGTATATCCTCGAATAATAAACCAAACTATACCATGTCTGCTTTTTGAAAACTCACTTATGCATAGATCCCCAAAGAAAGCCAATGTAAATGAAAGCCTAAATAAAATGTATTCATGCCTAAAATTGCATATCAATGGAGCAACACCTAATAACTCCCCCAGTATCTTGTGTAATGAATCCTGCCTCAAGTTACCCCTCTTGACGTGCAACAAAAAGCATCCTTATAACAAAGATCACTAATATCCTGGTTACCCACTGCCTCGGAAATTCTCCACTTTTCTTGAAAATAGATGTCTGGGTGCGGCTGGTCACCCACCCCCCAATCAGGCACTAGGTAACTGGGTGGAACCTGCCCCTGTGGCTGCTAACCTTCTCCATTAAAAAGACTCCTACTTGGTTATATTCCCAAAATACCACAGATAAAGCATTAATAATCCTCAACTTGCCCATAGGTTCAGTCTGGGGTTACAGCAGTTCTTGTCTCGAAGCAGGGGCTGCTGAATTGCTTACAAAAATGAGGGAGGGTACAGACTCTTCCGAACGTCACTCTGACAACTGTGCTGCTGATGACACTTTCTGAGAAACCCAGAGGTCACTCCTGGTGACATCTCCTGCATCTGTGTGTACTGAAGAAGCTCCTGTGTGCTGCGTGGTGCACCACAATCCGGCACTTACAGCCCTCCTCCTTTTAGCTGGTCGAGACCCACCACAATCTGTATTGGCTCGTATTATTGCATGTGATATTTGGGGGCTAGGAGAAACTTAGCAGTGAGTGATCTGAGAACCCTCGGAGGTACAGACCGAGATCGTGCTCTGACTCCGGGCGAATGTCTGTCACCCACTGCAGCACTATCTCAGCCTGCCATCACTGGCAAGCATTTGCATATCCAATCAGTATATCCCATCATGCAAGGTCTGTGGTCTAATAGCAGCTTGTAGCCCGTCCAACACCCACTGCCCAGATTCCTCTTTTCCTCGGGACCCCAAAGTCAAGGCCATGCTAGGATTTCCTTGTTTAGCTCTGAGGAGGGAAATGACTGTGGACTGTAGAATGACTTCCAAACTGCCTAAAAGCATGTGCGACCTCTTACCTTCTCCCCCGGTGACCCCTTTGGAGTTCCCTTAACACTGATTTGTGGTATCTTATTAAACCTTGTGGGGAGGGGGTTTATACTATTTATTGCAAAGAATTCCTGTTAATCAATCGGATCATACATTTTCCCATGGGAGGCTCCAAAAAAATACAGTGAACCGCTCACACCTTGGTATTCCATTAATTTTGAAAATTCTTTGCTACCTCTCGTTCACAGAGCCTATTGTTTCATGCAGTAATGGTGCCTTTGTATTCCTTCTAGAACTGTAGCTGTGAGGAAGAGAGCAGCTCCTAAACAAACACATTAGATTGGGTTGGAGGACTGCGAGGGTTGCGTGTGTAGTTTCTGGCTTGTGTCCAGAACAAGTTTTTTGAAGCACACCACAACACATACACAAAAATGAAAACAGCAGCTGAGATTATAGTGGAAGAGCCAAAGCTTCATTCAGCAATATTGTTCTCATTTATATTATAGATGGCATGTATGCTGGGGTATTTCCTACTATGGTAATCGGTTTTAAAATAGATTGAAAGCCTGCAGTGTTCTCATCATCTGGCAACGGCTTTGATGCTTTAATGATGTATCCTAAAGTCTGTGTAAGGTTCTGAGAGACATCTAATTCATCATAAAGACTGCAGTAGGGACATGTCTTAATTAGCTTTGCAGTACATAGAAAAAAAAACCTTATGTATGTTAGTATCCTTTGGCATGTAATATACAGTAAGAAGCAGCTGCTGAAAATATGCTCTGCAAGCTTGTGTACTTATTTTATAAAATAAGTAAGAAATGTGTTCTTGATTATATGCTGTAAGAGACTAGCAGCAGGTATAGAAGCACACATTCCAGATACACTGTATTATTCCGTCATGGAAAGTCTCCATGTAAAATGCTGTGTGCGTGTGCGTGTGCGTGTGCGTGTGTGTGTGTGTGTGCGCGCGCAAGGAGAGAAACGGCACCTTTTTAAAATTAGCGAATCAAGGCCAATACAGGTTAGTGCACGTGTCATATAGAAACATGTCAAATATATACTCTACCGGAATCCGAAGAGCGGGAAGGAGACGCAGCACAACAGGTCAAAGTTTTTTTTTTTTTAAATACATAACATAACTCTCCAAAAAGTTTTCTGTTTATAAAAAAAAAAGGTTTGTAAAATGTCCTTGTGACCATACCTAATTTTTGCGTGCAACCAACAAACTGTTTTTTTTTTTCTTATCTAAATTGGGATGGTGAAGGACTTACATCTTGTTGAACTGCACCCTATGTTCAAGCAAGACTCAGTTCGTTCGTACGTACACTACTGGATCACAAAAAGTGGTCAAGTTACCAGCAGAGTACAAATATTAATCATATAGTGGTAACTTGACCAGTTTTTGTGATTCATTCATATTCTTTAACAATTCTTGCTACGGTGCACGACCCAGGCCTTCTAGGGCAATGCAATACGTGAGTGCGATCATTTAAGTGTATATAACCACTCTATTTATACAGACTATATGTGCTGTGGCGGGGCCTTAATCCTTCCTCACTGAGTACACAATAATTGGATCCCTTGAATAAAGCTAGATGAGACGTGTGTATATGTATGCATGTGTATATATAATATAGATATATACACACACAGACACACACAGACACACACACAGATATGTGTACACAGTAAGGGGCCTTTCCAGCTCTCAGAGAGTTAATCCTTTAGTGTTCCTTAAGCAGCAGCTGTTACCTAATTGAGCAGGCTGAAAAAGGAAGTGTTTAAGGAAAACACAGAGAGCTGCCATGCTGCCAGATAGACACTGCTGAGAGTGACACAGAGAGACGGTTTTCCCCAGAGAAGGAGAGGAGATAGAAACTGCTCCTCAGCTAAAGAAGGAAGGCTGGCATAGCCCTTAGAACCGCTTGACGGTGAGCGGAGTCTGCTGATGAGACCGTGCTGAAGCGGGGATGTCTGCTCCAATGGACCACAGATATGCAGGACACTTTATTGTTGTGCTTAAGACTGTTCATATGGGGTGCATATGTTGTCAGCTTAAAACATGTACTATCTGGCAGCTACCATTAGAGAGGGCTGCAGCTAATCTTTAGTTGGTTTTTCCCTAAAGGGAATAGGTATTTTATTTTATGATTTTTTTTACTTAAATGGACAGTGGGCCTGTTATCATATGATTTGATCCCTGTAAATAAACCCCATATAGAGAATTACAGTGTTTCCTGCCTTGCATTGGGACTAAAAGAGACTCCAACGTGGTGTGGGCATCACAATATATATATATATGTGTGTGTGTGTGTGTATACACACACACACACACACACACACACACACGCACGTGTTTCTTTAAGAGTAAGGGCCATCGGGTTAAGGTTGGCCATGAGGGCACACACACACATATATACATATACACACACACACACACACATATTGTGATGCCCACACCACGTTGCAGTCTCTTTTAGTCCCAATGCAAGGCAGGAAACACTGTAATTCTCTATATGGGGTTTATTTACAGGGATTAAATCATATGATAACAGGCCCACTGTCCCTTTAAGTAAAAAAAAATCATAAAATATTTATATATATATATGTATATATATATATATATATGTATGTGTGTGTATATATACTGTATATATACTGTGTATATATATATATATATACATATATATACATATATATACATACTCACACATATTAGGATGCAGCGCCACTTCACTGTCCCTTAAACTAGTTTGTGTCCAATGTAGAAGTCCTTAGGCCATTTTTACTGTCAGCACTGCGTTGGAGCTCTGTTCTCAGAAGGGCATGTAGTCGCGTTGCAGGCCTTTTGAGGATGCAACATTTGTCAAGTGTTTGTAATACCGAAAGGATACTAGAAAGTTGCGGGTAAAGGCCTCTTGATGTCTGTCATCTCATTGCGCTATAACAGAGCGGCAATTATTGGGATGTCTCTTGCTCTGGCCTCTTCACACTCTTTCTGTGTGTGTAGTTGATGTTTCTGCTGCGGTCTCTCACTTTCTCTGTGTGTCACACTCTCTCTCTTCGGCTATGGCCCCAGTGGACCAGAGCGCCTGTTGGCGCGTGCACCCGTTTCAGCTCTGACCTGTGGTCCGCGGCTGCGCTTGCATTGGCGAGCAGGAGATCCGACAGGGGGTGTGTGACTGGGGCATGGCCATGATGTCACACAGCTGGTTCGCCCTCACTGGCTGAACCACCACCGTGACGTGGCCAATGCTCGGCAGCCGCACCAAAAGACAAAAAACTTGCGGCGTACGCACATGCCGACTGGGGTCTGCCTCATAGAGGGCTGTGCCTTGTGTGCGGCGTGCTCGTCGTAGCGTGGGCCGCAGCTGCCACTGGGGACCAGGCCTTAAGCCCCTCTCACTGTCACCTGGTGGCTGTCTCTGTGTGCCTCTTAGACTATCACTCCTATCTCTGTGTCTGTATCAGGCCAGCAGTTGGACTCCCTCTCGGGGCGTAGCTATAGCCTGAGCGGGGGCCCTCTCAGTGTCGCCGACGGGGGGGAGAGCCGGGCCGACTACCACAGACGTCAGATCCCCCTTCTTCCTCTTGGCTCCTTAACAGCAACTTGCCAGCTGGAGCTGTGAGGGGGGGTGGGGGGTTGCAGAGGGCAGGCAGCAGGGGCGGGGGGTGGAAAGGAGGCAGAAAGCTGCAGAGCTCTGCCCGCCTCTGCTTTCAGTGACATCAGGGGGAGGAGTTACTACTGCATGGGCTGCTGTGGGAAGGTATGTGTGTCAGTTGGTTGTGTGTGTTTGTGTCAGTTTAATGCGTGTGTGGGTTTTTCTGTATGCTGTGTGTTTGTGTAGCACAACACGTTAACTCTATGATAACGAAAAGAACCCAGTTAACTGCACTCAGAGTAGTATTGGTAGGGAAAGTAGCCTGGGATGCCAATTGTCCCACTAAGTGGAGTGTAGTCACCCCTACCTAACGACACACTAAAGTGAGTCAGAGCTCACAAAACCAATCATTCAAAAAAATAAAAAATATTTATTATTACAACCACAACGACTTAAAATGTACAAAACAAACAGATTACTAAAATCCCCTATGGGGTGTTTAATAGCGAGACCTAACAAGTGTAAGTTTATGTGTGTACATTTTTCAGTTACAGTTTGCTCTGTCAGTGTGCTGTGAGTACCTCAGTGCAAGCAATTGAGGTAACATGACAATCTTTTTATTGGAGCATTTTTTAAATAGTTGTGACATTCTTTACACAATTGTCTATAGATAACTGTATTAAAAGAAGTTACTGTGCAGTATACTGTACACCACTGTTTTTGGGGTACTCTATTGTAGAGGGGAAATTGTATATGTGGCCAGGGGGTGGAGTGGAGGATTGAGGGAGCTGGATTGAGTGTGGAAGGGGGGGGGGGAGGGAGGTGTTATTGAGTGATACCCAAAGGGGTGGGGGGGGGGGTAGAGTGTGAGAGGAAAAAGGGCTAGTGAGGGAGAGGGTGTAAGAAGGGGGAGAGGAATACATGAGGAGAGAAGGGTGAATAGAGCAGAGTGAGGAGGTGTAAAAGCAGGTGGGGGAGGGGGAACTCGCAGTTGGGGGGGGGGGGGGGGACGATAGAAACTCCTGAATCTACGGAATATGTTCACTCATAATGGGGCCCACGCATGTCTAGCTACGCCACTGCTCCCTCTGTTTGTTTCAACATTTCATCTGGTTTTCTTCTTATCCAATCCCATATCTCCTGTCGTGTTGTCAGGGAGAACGTTTCTTACTCCTTATCGCACCATGTGATAGGTGGAGCAGATTCATTCTGTATTGTTCGCAGTATTTGTATCAGGGGCTACATTTAGATATATACACACACTGTGTTCAAGAAAAAAGTGATCCTTTCGGTTTTTATCATATTTTGTATGTTCCTCACTGAAGCCACATGAAAATGTGCACAATTGTAGGTCTATTATGTAGATTAATACAATATAAAAACATCAACGGATGTTAATTAAATTGATGTCACTTTATTATGTCAACAAGTACTAGATACTAGTTGTTCATTAAACGAGAAATAGTATTTTTTGCTTTGTAGCTTGTAAATGTGTTAAACTGTTGTAATCTAATCTGAAACACTATGATTTACTATAAAGTTTGTGTTAAAAGTAGGGTTCAAAGTGTCCTTCTGCTGAAACGCACACTCCTAGTCTGTACATCTCTACCACTTGAACCCTAACTTGATTCGAAAGCTCCTTGGTCTTCCGTTTGCTTTGTTGGGTGTAATTTTCAGTTTAAAAGTCTTGATATACAGATGCAGCGGTCATTATTTTAACAAATCACGCGTTGTATACCTCGGAATACCCATGTCATGGCGCAGGATTACTTCCAACCTTACCGCTTTAAGACGCGAGTGCAGAAAATGGCATTTTAGTGTTCTGGTTTGTAAACACCTGAAATTGACACCGTAGCACAGTTCTGTACACATTACAATTCATTAATTTCATTGCATTTAATTGCACACAATCCATGAAACTCAAACAAAGCCATCGCAATAAACACATGTGCCTGGGACGATTGGACGCGTTAATGCCGCATGGAGTACAGCAGCGCAAACGAAAAGGGCTCCGTGATTTGTTAAAATAATGGCAGCTGCATCTGTATGAGGGAAATGATCTACATGTTAAACCACTTTAATTACACACTGACTGAAACCCTTTCACTATTTTTAGGACCTCTCAAACAATTAATTTGCCCTTGAGCTGTCTTAGGCTGCATCCATACAGCCTTCGCCCGCGCGGAGGTGTGCGCGTCCGTGATGTCACCCGTGTGAAGTGGGTGCGTTTTTTACAGGCTAGATGTGCCGTCTAGGGGCGTGTTTGTGACGTCACAGACCGGTTTCGCCCTCATTGGGCAAACCACTCACGTGACTTGCCCGTCACGCAGAGAAATCAGTTTCAACTGATTTCTCACGCAACGCGCACACCCTCCTGCTGTCGCTGCGTGATCAATGCCTTAAGGCAATGTGATTGCACGGTCGCTTCCACGCAGTCTTCAGCAGCATGGACTGCGCCTCAGGGCTGCCATAGCAAAGGGGTTGAATACTTGCAACTGACATTAATCTGCTTTTCTCTGTAATCTTTACATTAAATATGCATTTTCTAACCATCACTTTGAAGTAGTTCTTATCCATTCTATATGCAGGGTTGACACCTTCTGCTGAATAGTAACCTGGCGATTTTCTTCTTCTTCTTCTTCTTCTTCAAGATTTTAATTTATATATTTAACTCTTAACTTCTCTTCCCTGCATGATCCCGTCAAATCGAGTTGCCATGACTATGGGACTCCACTTTGTCATAGCAACGTGGTGCCGCAGGGTGACCCGTTGTCATGGCAATGCAAAATCATTTGACGTTGGAGAGCATTTTGATGGGATCATGCAGGCAGGGGGAGATGCTCCGTGGAGTATGCACAGTTTAATAAAAAAAATATTTGTGTGTGTGTATATATATGTATATGTGTGTGTATGCGTATATATATTATATTATATTAGAATAACAAAGAATAGATTTGCAGCACTCACAGAAGTAGTAGGTAAACCTAGGTCCGAACGTAGCGTGTGTGTGCGTGTGTGCGTGTGTGTGTGTGTGTGTGTGTGTGTGTGTGTGTGTGTGTGTGTGTGTGTGTGTGTGTGTGTATCTCCTAAATAAAACTAATATCATTTAATGGGGATTTTCCCCTCTACTTTAAGATACTTTTTTTACATTGACAGTTGAAGTATTTTTGTTTTTGCCAGAAAAAAAAAACACCTAATTAATTCAGCAATCATCTTCCAAAATGCGCTTAATTCCAAATTACATTTTTATTAATGATTCTGCCATATTTGCATTCCATTTCTTTTATTTTTATACACATTTTTAATGGCACATGAATGATTTATTTATTTTTGTTTGTTTATGGGGGTTCGTATTATAATCCACTATGGCCATTTAGTCAATTGCTGTGTTTCTTAATTTATGGTTCTTGGGTATCATATGAATATAACATGGCACAGATGCTAAATATATTGTTACATAGAAAAGGACCAGCAAATCTGTGTAAAGTTGAATTGAAAATGACAAATTGTATACATTGAGGTGAATGGAAGGCCTTTGGGGTTAAATGATAGTGCTAGAAAATTTAATTTGTACTACCTAAAAAGTCAAAATTGTGTGTTCATCGTGTTAGAGTGCAAATGTGACACTAGTAAGTTGATTACGTATTGTTTTTAGATTGCCAAGAAGACCGCTGCAGTTTCCATCAGGAAAAATACAATAGCAAGGTGTTCACCCTATAGCAGCGGTGCGCAAACTGGGGGGCGCGCCCCCCTGGGGGGGCGCAAGATTGTTTAGGGGGGGCGCAGGAAGCAGCGGCGATTTTGCCAGGAGCAGAGGGAAAAAAGCCGTCTGCAGCTGCAATTTTTCTTTTGGCCATTAGGTGGCGCTGTGCGGCGCTGTGCTACAGTACACAGCAGCATCTCGTTGCTTCCTGCATCAGCGACATGGGGAGAGGGGGGGAGTGAGACTGGCACATGGGGGGAGTGAGACTGGCACATGGGGGGAGTGAGACTGGCACATGGGGTGAGTGAGACTGGGACATGGGGGAGTGAGACTGGGACATGGGGGGAGTGAGACTGGGACATGGGGGGGGTGAGACTGGGACATGGGGGGGGAGTGAGACTGGGACATGGGGGGGGTGAGACTGGGACATGGGGGGGGAGTGAGACTGGGACATGGGGGGGAGTGAGACTGGGACATGGGGGGGAGTGAGACTGGGACATGGGGGGGAGTGAGACTGGGACATGGGGGGGGAGTGAGACTGGCACATGGGGGGGGAGTGAGACTGGCACATGGGGGGGGAGTGAGACTGGGACATGGGGGGGGAGTGAGACAGGGACATGGGGGGGAGTGAGACTGGGACATGGGGGGGAGTGAGACTGGGACATGGGGGGGGAGTGAGACTGGGACATGGGGGGGGGAGTGAGACTGGGACATGGGGGGGAGTGAGACTGGCACATGGGGGGGGAGTGAGACTGGCACATGGGGGGGAGTGAGACAGGGACATGGGGGGGGAGTGAGACAGGGACATGGGGGGGGAGTGAGACAGGGACATGGGGGGGGAGTGAGACAGGGACATGGGGGGGGAGTGAGACTGGGACATGGGGGGGGAGTGAGACTGGGACATGGGGGGGGAGTGAGACTGGGACATGGGGGGGGAGAGACTGGGACATGGGGGGGGGGAGTGAGACTGGGACATGGGGGGGGGGGAGTGAGACTGGGACATGGGGGGGGAGTGAGACTGGGACATGGGGGGGGAGTGAGACTGGGACATGGGGGGGAGTGAGACTGGGACATGGGGTGGGGAGTGAGACTGGGACATGGGGGGGGAGTGAGACTGGGACATGGGGGAGTGAGTGTGAGACGGGGACATGGGGGAGTGAGTGTGAGACGGGGACATGGGGGAGTGAGTGTGAGACTGAGGCATGGGGAGGGTGTGAGTGACATGAGGGGGGTGAGAGTGTGAGATGGGGAGGGGGGTGAGAGTGAGTGTGACATGGGGAGGGGGGGTGAAAGAGCTACATGGGGATGGGGATGAGAGAGACATTGGTGGGAGGGAGGGAGACACTGGCAGGAGGGAGAGAGACACACAATGGCTGGAGGGAGAGTGTGAGAGACACCGGGTGGAGGGAGAAACAATAGCTGGTTGGAGAGTGCAAGAGAGACACTGGGGGGAGGGAGAGGCAATGGCTGGAAGGAGAGTGAGAGACAATGGAGGGAGGGAGACACTAGGGGGAGGGAGAAAGAGAGAGAGACACACAGGGGGAGGGAAAGAGAGTGGGGGAGACACTGAGGGGAGGGATAGAGAGGGACTGGAGGGGGAGTGTGAAATACAGGGAGTTGGAGAGACTGGAAGAGGAGTGTGAGACTGGAAGAGGGGAGAGAGTGAGAGACAATGGGGGGAGGGAGAAAGAGACACACACTGGGGGGAGGGAAAGAGAGTGGGGGGAGGGGGAGACACTGAGGGGAGGAATAGAGAGGGACTGGAGGGGGAGTGAGAAATACAGGGAGAGACTGGAAGAGGTTAGAGAGGTCCTGAGGTGTTCTAATGTGGCGGGAAGAGAGAGATTAATAATACAGCAGAAATGGGAACGCTATTAGACAAATATTATAATATTTATTTTTAAGTTATGTAATTTGTGCTATGAATACTTTTTTTGTAGACGCGTGGCGGGGGCGTTACAAAGCTGGTTCGCACTGACGTCATGCACTGCACATGCACTGACGTCATGGGATTTTGATTACATCAGGCAGGGGGGGCCCGAGAAATTTCATGGATGAAAAGGGGGGCTCGGCATAAAAAGTTTGCTCACCCCTGCCCTATAGCAACGTAATCTTTTATTCCGATTTTGTAAACTTGAAAAAAATTACTGTGTACAGTCTCATTCTTTGTCTTCTTGCTCCAATCCTGATCTTGGGTCACGTTCTTGCCTGGAAAGAGATAATATGTGATACCTTACAATTTAAGCATACATTACTATTTCTTCCATTATTAGAAAAAGAACACTATAAACTGAAGCATCAGCAGTTTTTTTTTTTTCTACATTGGTAGAAAAAAAGAAAACCAGGAAATATTTTAGGAATGAGAATAGAAATTCTGAAAGCTGGGAGAATTCATTCACACAATTAAAATGACCTTTTCATTCACCAGTCTCTGTTGTTGATTTGACTGCTTGTCATGCTCAAACACCTAGTCTGAACAAACTGCTGTTTAGCAGGTGTCCTTTGTTTTCTTCTTCTTTCCCCCCCTAGTAAAATAGAGGTTTTGACCTAGAAGCATATGCATGTGGTCGTCTATTCACAGAAATCATCATGTGAGACCTGGTATCCTATGGAATGTTGTTCATTTTCATATCGGCATGAATCCGAGACTTCCCGGATATATTTATTTTGTATTATGGCTTAAAAGAAATGCCACCCACAGAAAGCCGCCACCTCAGTAACTACAGCTTTGAAACCTAGTGTAGCACAATGTTATTTCAGATGTAATCCCTTTGTAGCCAGAGGGGACTTCAGGGCAATGCAAAAGGAAAAAAACACTAATCCTACATCGTTATACACTCTGACTACCTCATTCTGACATGTTTACTTGGTCTGTTTTTTGTTCTGTTTTTATTTTGTTTTGTCCCAAAAAAACCAGAGCACTATATGGCAAAAAGAAATATTACTGTATGCTCATTTGCATGTCTTAGACGGGTCTACAACCCCACCTTTCACAATTATCACCCAGCACACAGTGCTTCCACTACAGCAAGGGATTCTGGGACATGGCATGCAAATGAGCACACAGTGCCACCTTTTGCTTTTAAACCATATAAGTCAGCAGATGGTAGGACACAGGGTTCCAAAAATCAATGCTCAGCTGTGGAGAATCAGTGTGGATGTAATAATATCTTGAATAGTTAGACAGTTTGTGAAGAACCGTTTTAAATCCACTCTTGAGAATAAATAATCCAATGTGTCGATAGTTAACTCCTAAAACTTTCTCTTTGACAAAGGGCGACGGCCCGAAACGCGTTACAGATTTTACTCATCCCATACCATGATGTCTACCATGGATTAAAGGATTTTTAACCCTCTACTTACCGGTGTCTAGCCCCCGTTACTTTGTTGCTGTGCTCTGTTTTCTCCCTTGTGGAAATTTCTCCTTATAACCATATAACATGGTCCCCTGTAAGCTTTTGCTTGCTGTACTTCACAGCTTTGAGCACAGCCTGGGTTAAGATGCATAGCCAGTAATCCCACCCACAGACAGCCGTTTCGATCTTAATGGGTCTCATCAGTGTGGAGTTGGTTATACTGGCTTTACAAAATGAAGCTATGCATCTTAACCCAGGCTGTGGTCAAGAAATGAAGCAAGCAGAAGCTTACAGGGGACCATGTTATATGATTTTGAAGCAAAAGGTGGCACTGTGCTCATTTGCATGTCATTTCCCAGAATCCCTTGCAGCAGTGGAAGCACTGTGTGCTGGGTGATAATTGTGAAAGGCGGGGTTGCAGACCTGCCTAAGACATGCAAATGAACATACAGTAATATTTCATACATATACATACATACACACGCACACACGTACGTTTAAAAATAACTTTCTTCATCGTCTGCTGCTTTGAGGCAACAATCCATCTCTTGGAGCAGAGCTGTGCTATTTTTAGCTCTGGAAAATCCTGGATCTTAAAATATTCATACTGCCTTCTCTGCATACAATATGCCAGTAGAGTCAACCTCACTAGTTAATCAATAGAAAGACGCACAGTCCTAGGTACCGTGACGTCAATGCTTTATGTACGGTGACATGTAGAAGAGAGCCAAGCAGGCCAAACAGCTGAAAAAATAAAGATATGGCAAAAAGGTAATTTAATTACTAAAAAGTAAAAAATGCATCCATGTTTCGGTGCACATCCCTGATGAAGGTGGAAGTGCACCGAAACGTTGGATGCATTTTTGACTTATTAGCAATGAAATTACCTTTTTTTTTTTTTGCTGTTTGGTGTGCTTGGCTCTTTTCTACATATTGCTTTGCCTTGACTAGCTTCTTTGCCTCTAGCACCCTGCTTTATTGTTTTTTTTTGGTTAGACCCCCTGCGTTTAGGGGGCATCCCAAGTTGCTTTACCAGATTCTCCCTACCTATTCCGTTCTGCACGGTGACCCCATCAGTTGTTGAACACTGCTGCTTTTTCATACATGTATTTGATAGATTGCACTTTTCCGTCTGTAAATCATTTAATGGGCAAATAGTTTACCACTTAAACTATGTGTGACATATCGCAAGTTACTTTATCTCCCACTAAATCTTAATTCATTGATGTGGAGACACAGGATGAAAATGTCCTTTTTCAGCCCAATTGAAAGCCAAGATTTCCTTGATTATATAAACCCCAATTCATGTTTGCCGTGGCCTGCATACACTCGCTGTGGCTGCAGGTTATCCCTTGAAAAACTAAACATCCTTGGATTTGATCCCCATGGTTAATACTGTAACATGAAATGAATTAAATCCTCTGAATTACGTGCTATTTGGCAGTTTGTTGGATGAGTGTGCAGTGGCACTCCATTGTTTGAAACAGACAGTGCATCACAACGGCACTTATTTAAATTGAGAACTTTTAAAGTACAAAGGAGACACATCCTCAGTCAGTGTGCTTTAAATGCTACCCCACCTTCAAAATTGGCTGCAGTCAGCTAGTTGGACAATCAGTCCAACCCAGTGGTAGTAGAGGCAGCAGGGAATTGTAGAGACAAGTTTTGAAGCTTCTGCATCCCAAAATGAATTATTGCAGAGTGGAACTCAGAGCTGAAATAGGTTAGTCAACCCATATTAAATCACACAAAAAGAAATAATGGTAGTGAATAAATGCTTGGTATGATGCAACCAATAATTACAAAAGTTGTTTCCCTAAAAGATTTTCTATATTCTTTCCTAGGAAATCCGTATGCAATCAAAGGCCTAATTATCTGATTGTAAGGAAGTGTGCATTATTTATTATTTGTCACATTTAAAAAATAGGCAAGGTACTGTAATCTGCCATAACTTTTTTGTACACCAATTTCATATTTGAAAATTGTAATAATGTACCTTTTTTTTATTTATTTTTTAGGGTGCTGGTCAAGATAAACTTGGAATCTACGTGAAGTCTGTTGTAAAGGGAGGTGCTGCGGAAGTGGTCTGTATTATTTATTGTACTTTCCTCCCCGGTTGTAGTTAAGTTCCAAGGAAGGTGTCTGTGACTCTTTCCCCCCCCCCGCCCTCTGGTTATCAGTGACTTAATGGGGTTAGTAGACAACTTACACACAGTTACAAATGGCATTTTGTTAGCCTACTGTGAGTGTGGTGTAAGAGTTCACGGATGAGATCATTCACGTCACCTAATAACAGCAGATAATCTTGTTTGAGAATGGACATGACTGCGAAAAATGCGTTGCACTTCTCTGTTTACACAATCTACTTTTTAAAGGGACTGTTTCCCAAGAGCTTTATCATATTAGTCCTGGCAAATCAGATTCATTGTAGGTTGTAATGCCACTCATTGGACCAACAATTCGACAATAACCTGTTTTTGTGCACGAGCTTTCAAGATTACGACCCATATTTACGGAGCGGTGCTACTCTAAAAGACCCCTTCTGGGGCTGGTAGATGCTATACAGCCCGTTTATGGTCATCCGACGGTGTAAGGTGCTTATGGCATTGCATCGCTTAGCAAATATGGGCCTATATGTATAATAGACTTGAGCATTTTTATCATGCTGGTTCAGTTTAAGGTATGAGCCTACATTGAATGCTGGCCAAAAAGCATACCATTTTGTAATATTGTCTTTGTTAAAATATGCCTCTTGTTGTAAATTAGTTTGGAGTATTTTTTGGCATTATCAATAATAGACATATGTAAAAACATATAGTGCTATGTTTCTGTTATGTGAAAGCATGCAGTTGTCTTTGATTTTAAGTCGTCTTTTTTACATTTTGATTTGATAGGATGGCCGTCTAGCAGCAGGCGACCAGCTTCTTAGTGTGGATGGACGAAGTTTGGTGGGTCTGTCCCAAGAAAGGTAGTCATCTGTAACATGGGAAAGTACCAACACCTTCAAAAGCATGGGATAGTCAGAACAGATCACATGCAAAATGACACCAGAAAAGCTTAAATGCAAGGATTTAAATATCAAACAGTATTTCATATTCAAGGGTGTTATGCGTGCCCCTTCTTGCTCTGGTCTAGATCTATGCAAAAGAAATAAAGAACAAGTGATAGACTATGTAAAGCTTCTATTGTTTACATAGACATGTGCTGGTGTTTAGTCAATGTTGCCCGGAAAAATTTTCTGCTCCAGGCTTGTATATCTGCCAAACCTTTGTAGCAATGAATGGTTAAAATAATGTTACCAAAAAACAATTATAGACCCTTATTGAGGCTACCATGTAGAACTGTCTCATGTCAAGTACATCTGAAAGAACTGTATCCTAGTCACAGTTAACATGTATTTCCCAAATACAATAATACAGTACCTGGACTAACCTTTCCTCTTCTGGAGTGAGTCAATCTATTTCCACATCTATAAATGTAGTGTACAAATTACCAACACATTTCCATAATCTCAGAAGTATACTGAATGTTGGGGCAATGATAAGAAGGTGAAATAGCCTCCAGGCATGTTGAATCCATGATGTGCATGCACTTGCTTGCTGATATCCAGCTGCTTATTGCAAAAAAACAGAAGAAAATAATGTTCAATGGGTGCTCAAATTTCTCATCTTAATTAATTTCACCAGGGCTGCCGAACTTATGACAAGAACAGGTTCAGTCGTAACCCTTGAGGTAGCAAAACAAGGAGCAATATACCATGGCCTCGCCACGCTGCTCAACCAGCCATCTCCTCTGATGCAAAGAGGTAAATTAGAACAAAAATGTACGCTGGCGTTACATGGGTCTGGTAACGATGCAAAATGTGTGTATACGTCTGCGCATATGCAGTATAATTTTAAAGTGCTGGGTTTTTTTTCCTTGTGGGACACTCCTGATCTAAATGGTCTAGGTAGTTACATCTGACTAAGTTGTGGTGCTGCCTTCATTCCGGTTTACCTGCATGTGTTTTGCTTAACTCAACAAGCTCAAGTTGTAAGTGTTTTGATTTCCTATGCTTTCATCTGTACAAGGTGCCTAGTATCTGCAATTTACACGCTGGCTGCTTGGGGCACCTGTAGGAGACGTGGAGGCACTATTATCATCTATGCTTGCAAGTCGATAAGACTGGTTAATCCAGTCCGTTTTCAGTAAAACAAATTCTGTGGTCTGTAGTCTTGTCCTTCGTGTTGAAATAAAAATAGGTGTGAAACCTGGGACTGGACAAACCAGTCCTAACTTATGGAATTCCCTATTTTGTTTTTGCCACACTGATATTTAGCAATAGTGAAAAAACATCCAGCTACAGGAATGCACGGGCTCACCTACCGGGGCAGAGCAGTGAGATGGATGTCACCCAGTGTAGTTACTTGCAGCATATTGCGGCTCTCTACAGAACATTTGCAGTCTCGCTTTCCTGCAGTCTTCTTTCTTGTGATTAATGATATTTAAACGACACCCATCCCCTTTTATTTTCTTCAGGTCTAAACTTTTTTTTTTCTTATGTGCAAACCCCCAGATTATTGAACCAAGATCAGAGATCTTTTGAGAGCCCCCATTGTAAGAGACATTTACCTTTGAATGTAATTACTAGCGGTCAAAGAATAAGGATAATGTTGCTATGACCCCCCCCCCCCACATTTCCCTCATCTATTAGCAGTCATGGCTGGGGGCTTTAAATACTTTCTCATTGGGCTGTTGCATGTTTTACAACAAGTGATACAGGGAGTTTGTGAGCAGTTTTTACAGGACTGTCGGGTCATAATGTTGGTTTTTTTTTTTCAACTTATATTTTTCATTGGCAATTTTCAATTGGGATACAGAAGAGCATGTTATATAACAATAATCATGACACAGACAATCCGAGCCCACCAATCCAAATATGATTATCCAAATCCTCTTTAACATTCCCTAATAACTCTGCAGCTAAATAATAGTGAACAAAACATAATGGACACAACAATACAAGGGGACATGAGAGGAAGGGGGAGAGAGGGGAGTGGTAACAATATTTGCAAAGGTCTAAGTTTAATTTTTACTTTTGTACTCCAAGTCATACCCAGTATTTGAAGGGGATAGTCATTACACTAGTTCATTTGAAACGTGCCTCTGTGCTAGATCAGTTAGAGGGCATAATGTTGTTTTTAACAAAACCGATCTACAAATAAGAGAGTATTTGCAAAC
The DNA here is from genome assembly GCF_040206685.1 of Ascaphus truei. NCBI lineage: Eukaryota > Metazoa > Chordata > Amphibia > Anura > Ascaphidae > Ascaphus > Ascaphus truei. Next base: position 220,979,850 of record NC_134486.1, read on the forward strand.
TTCAATCCTGCATGCAGGTTACAGAGACCATATTAAAACTGTAATATCTATATATTCATTTTATATGATTTGCGCCAAAGCCTCTAAATAACCAGGCTTGGATGTGGGGAGAAACTTTGCTCATTTAAAAAGTCAGGGCCATGAATCTCTCTTTATTTCGATAAATGCTAACTTAAACCAGATGTTTGCTTTGGACCAGACTCAAATAAATTGATCCAGAAGGATGCAGACTGTAGAGCTTTCCTGACCACTTCCGTGCAGACAAAATTCAGATTTTTTTGTGTATATTTTTATATGGTATCAGCGTTACATGATGGACAGACAAGTGAGGATTATTTATTTGTTAACGAGAAAAGCTTGAATATAAATATGAATGGCAAATACTTTTGGTGTAAAGAAAATAAAAAAAGGAGTGGCTCCAGCTTTTGAAATTGCAATGACATTTTTGATAGTGATCTTGACCCACAGCAAATATTAGTTTTCTTGAGTTTGTATTCTTGGTCTGGCGAAGAGCCTTTAAAAAGAGTGACTTTTAAACCATTTCGTATTATAAATGGCTTTCTGTCAAAGTTTTCTACCATTTTAACGCCCAATAGCTACAAGAACACAAGGTTTACAAGATGTCTTAAGGCATTTGTAATATATCACCACCCTTATAAAATGTAGTAATTTGCTAGCAAATTGGTTTGGATTGTGGTTTCCCTAGATAATTTGACCTTGTATCTGTAGTGTTTGACCACAAATGTTGGTGTATATTTTGCTTATACATATGTGAATGTAGAGGACAGTTAGTGTGTAGTATGTTTGTGCTGATCCATTGTCGAAGAGTCCGTTTGAGGACTAGCATTACTTTTTTTATTCATAAACCTAAACATCAACTTTTTAAGTTGGGAATCTCTTAATAACCTTTGCTCTACTATTTTTAGATTACAAATACATCTTAAGTTTATTAAAAATGGTGCCTGAATCGTTTGCTTCTATGTTAAAAATGGTTACAATGTCTATAAGAATGAGAGTAGAATAACAACAATACTCGTTCTGCTTTTATTTGCTAACAGTTACTATGGCTATTATAGTGTCTCCATATCTGTTGTTATCCATGCTATCCTAGATTACTACAGTACATATATTCAGTAGTGGATTAAGACCCTCTGTGGCCTCTAGTTCCCAAGACTTTAGGGACCTTTCCTCGAGGCGGCCATCCTTCTGCACAGTCGTGACATGTTCTGATGGCAACGTGTCGCCATGTGACGTTGCGGTGTCATTTGACACCAGGTAGCCATGACAACGCGACACTGAGAAGATGAGAGACAACCCTCTCTCTCACACAAACCACGTTGGGTGCAGTCCGGGGACTCTGCAGCTCCCTCATCAGGTCAGGTGGAAGTTGGCTCCCGACAGAGACCGGACGATGTAGAGTATGGCAGCGAGTGACCGCTGGGTTGCTGCATGGGGAGCTGGGGAGCCACATCACCGGCTCACCAGGGGGGGAGGGGGGGACGGACGACACAGCTACATAGATTTAAGTGCGTTTGTGCGCGTGTGTGCAAAATAGTAATTTATTTCATCAAAGTTTCCGCTTATCTGTCATTTTTGAGAAAGGTTTGCTGTATGTATATGTTGATTAAATAAATTACTATTTCACACACATCTACTAATACATCCACACACACACCATATATACATCCTAACACACACACTCGCCATATATACATCCAAACACACACATATATAAACACACACACGTGTGTGTGTGTGTGTGTGTGTGTGTGTGTGTGTGTGTGTGTGTGTGTGTGTGTGTGTGTGTGTGTGTGTGTGTGTGTGTGTGTGTGTGTGTGTGTGTGTGTGTGTGTGTGTGTGTGTGTGTGTGTGTGTGTGTGTGTGTGTGTGTGTGTGTGTGTATATATATATATATATATATATATATATATGAAATGCTTTTATTAAAACGATAACATTCTGAGATGCACTGTTTTTAAGTAAAACCCTTGCTTGCTTTATCCATTGTCACAACGCCAGAAGAAGAGATCAGTGTATCTCGAAAGCTCGCACAAATAAAAGCATTTCGTTAGCCACAGAACGGTATCATCTATTTATTTTTTGATTATTTATATATATATATATATATATATATAGATTAATATATATAGATAAATATATATAGATAAATATAGAAAAACAACATTACCATTCTCTCGTCCGTGGGCATCTGAATAGAAAAGATAAGTCACCCAATCCGACGTTTCGGTCCTGGAATAGGACCTTTCTCAAGGTTCCCACAGTGTCACTTTTTGCCTCAATAACCATTTTTAACATGGTTCCCTATAGTGACACTGTGTGCTCATTTGCATGTCATTTCCCAGAATCCCTTGCTGCAGTGGAAGTGCTGTATGCTGGGTGATAATGGGGAAAGGCGGGGTTGCAGACCTGCCTAAGACATGCAGATGAGCATACAGCTATATTTGCATATTTGCTTTCCTGTGGAGGGTTTTTGTCACTTTTTTTACTCACCATAACTTAACTCAGTATTATGGTTTGGCCTATCCCATAAGCCTCTCTTGCATCCCAGTAAAATCAACCCCACACTGATGAGACCCATCAAGGTCGAAACAGCTGTCTGTGGGTGGTTTTCTGGGTATGCACCTTAACCCTGGCTGTGCTCAAAGCTGTGACCATGCAGCAAGCTTAAGCCTATAGGGAACCATGTTAAAAATGGTTATTGAGGCAAAAAGTGACACTGTGTGCTCATTTGCATGTCATTTCCCAGAATCCCTTGCTGCAGTGGAAGTGCTGTATGCTGGGTGATAATGGGGAAAGGCGGGGTTGCAGACCTGCCTAAGACATGCAGATGAGCATACAGCTATATTTGCATATTTGCTTTCCTGTGGAGGGTTTTTGTCACTTTTTTTACTCACCATAACTTAACTCAGTATTATGGTTTGGCCTATCCCATAAGCCTCTCTTGCATCCCAGTAAAATCAACCCCACACTGATGAGACCCATCAAGGTCGAAACAGCTGTCTGTGGGTGGTTTTCTGGGTATGCACCTTAACCCTGGCTGTGCTCAAAGCTGTGACCATGCAGCAAGCTTAAGCCTATAGGGAACCATGTTAAAAATGATTATTGAGGCAAAAAGTGACACTGTGTGCTCATTTGCATGTCATTTCCCAGAATCCCTTGCTGCAGTGGAAGTGCTGTATGCTGGGTGATAATGGGGAAAGGCGGGGTTGCAGACCTGCCTAAGACATGCAGATGAGCATACAGCTATATTTGCATATTTGCTTTCCTGTGGAGGGTTTTTGTCACTTTTTTTACTCACCATAACTTAACTCAGTATTATGTTTTGTATACACACACACACACACACACACACACACACACACACACACACACACACACACACACACACACACACACACACACACACACACACACACACACACACACACACACACACACACACACACACACACACACACACACACACACACACACACACACACACACACACACACACACACACACACACACACACGCTTGGAAACACCGTCCTCAGACAGCAGACTCACAGCGTGAGCGGAAGAATCCAATCAGCTAGGTAATTAGTCCAGAGGTGGCGTGAGATCCTATTACAGGCAGCCTACTGAAAATCCTTAGGTCCTGACGAGCGCGTGATGCCTTATTGTCAAATCCTACGTCCCTCTGGGACACACAATGCATACAGTATATACTATGTGTATAATAATGTGTGTGTGTGTGTGTTTATGTAAAAGGTGCATGTAACGTATATTATTACTCTGACTGGTGTGTTGCAGCGGGACTAACATATTATCTCACCCGTTATAAAGCACTGGCTGATGCAATAGTGTTACATCTGTATGTGTATGGTGCGTACATTTTGTATGTGTATGTACTGTAATACATGCATAGTATGTCTGGTGCATGTTTGTGCATCCATGTATGGTGCATTTATCTGGTGTGCGCATCTGTGTATATGGTGTGTGGGCCACCTGTTCTTGGGCCAGTTGGTTGGACTTGGCCCCAGGCTTAAATTTACCAGCCAGACCCTCTATGTAACATGTTACTTCAGAAGTAAATTTCAAAACCTATAATTCTGCAACCTTTAAGGGAAATTAAAGGGAGAAATAAACCCCGCTTCCCATTTTTTACATTTAGATTTGTGTTGCCAAGGAAAGAAGTTTCAGGAAATCCATTTTCTGAAGTCTTTCTGTAGGCTACCATGGATTGGTTATGACATACTGTGTACATTCGATGTATTCTTGTTTCTTTTTGCTTTTATAGTCTGTAGCTCTAGGGAAATCTAAAGTAGATCTATTTCTTTTGTTTTAGATCGCCGTGGCTCAGGGAAACCCCGACCAAAGAGTGAAGGTTTTGAGCTGTACAATAACTCTGCTCAGAACGGGTCACCTGAAAGTCCCCAGTTGCCTTGGCCAGAATCCAATGAACCAAAGAAATTAACAGGGGATGACAGATTACTGAAGAATCGCACAGACCATCGTTCCAGTCCCAATGTAGCAAGTGAGTTTCGATATAACGAGAATAATTATTTTATTTATTTATTAGTTATACAGTATGTAAGGAAAGGACTTTTCTTATTTAATGCAGTTGTTGTTCTTTTATAAGGCAAACCGGTATAGTATTTACAATGAGATATGTTTGAAGGATGCAGCTATGAACACATTTTAATTTCCAAGGAACTAAAGCAGTGACATAGAACGTTGTTTCCTATTTTCTTAACAAAGCATTTTTTTCATGACGTCTATTTCCTTTGTAATTGTGCACTTTCCTTTTTATTTATATAAAAACATATGTATTACTGGAGTATTTTTTTAGTTTTTTGGCACATTTTGGTTTTCTAAACTTACTACCGTATATAATGTAACATTGATGCAGTTGAGTGTTGTCTATAGAGGAAGAGTCATCAGAAAATATTGTAAAGCCGGGATTGTTGTGTATACTGCTCAAAGAACAGAATGAAAACACGTTTAAAGCCGCAATTTTTACTGACGAGTATACTTGCCAGTTTGATACAAAATGGTCACTGGGGTTAGCCTTGCTCCAGCAGTCAACAAAGGGCTGCACCATTATCAGGAGATTGTGTTGCTTTCTATTTGTGGCCTCTGGCCATATTTGGTCGCCACTGGTTGGAGGACCACAGTTTTGCTACCGGGGACTCCCCAGTTCAGGTAACATTCAAAATAAAACTAAAATGTTTCGAAAAATGGGGTTTGCTATTTTAAGTGACTGTAATAACGAAGTGGTTTTAATGCCAAAATAAAAAGCCAGTTGATATGTATGAGTGTCAATGAACCAAGTATGTCTTTAGGTTAACTAATGCTACTGAACAGTAAAAACAAAATGATGCAGCATGTACCTGTAGTAGATGAGGTTCAAAAAAGGCATATGTCCATCAAGTTCAACCTATGCAAAATTTACTGGAAATCTTGGAACAAGTCCAAAAATCAGCACTCAGAACGCACATTTATATGTATACAATTGACTCATGCAGTTCTGAGTGCAGAGTTTAAAGGCAAAAATAAATGAAGAACGATTCTGGATTCTTGTATTAATGTAATATGATTAAATCTTGAATATAACTCCTATTGGGGAAAGCAAACACCCTAAGTAAACACCTCGAGGGATATCATGTGGTCACAGTCAAGGATCAACATGAATTCAGACAAGGCTAAAGGGTGACAGTCATTGTTCTCCTTGAGTGATTAGAATCAGTCCTGAATGGGTGGAGTATCTGATCTGTTGAGGTATATGGTACTCATGACGTCCTCGAGCGCAGCTTCCCCAGAATCAGCGTGCACTCAGCTCCAGCAGAGAATACCGGATGTCCTTCCACGGGGAAGGGAAGAAGCGGTGCACAGCAGTGAAGGAGATGGTAAACTGGATCGCTTAATAAAAAACTATTTATTGCTCAGTCATGAGGCAACAGATAAAACAGCAGAGAAACTCTTAACGCGTTTCACGCTTAGTTAGCGCTTTGTCAGAGAACTAACTAAGCGTGAAGTCTCCTTCATTGCTGTGCACCGCTTCTTCACGCCCCCATGGGAGGACTTCTGGTAAGCTAAATTTAGACGACATGTACCTTATCTTATATTTGTATTTACAGTATATCGATAGAGAGGAAGTAAAAAATAAAAAATAAACCCCAGTGAAATATCATCTAATAATATCTCATAATGGGGGAAAATAAATTCCTTCCTGACTCTAAATATTGGCAATCAGATTACTCCCTGGATCAACATCCTTCCCATGTTTAATTATTTGGAAATCCCTGTATAACTTTCCTTTCTAAAAAGATGTCCAACCTTTTTTTGAAGATAGTTATTGTATCTGCCATCACAGTCTCCATGGGTAATGCATTCCACATTGTAACTGGCCTTACTGTAAAGAACCCTTTCCTTTGTTGCTGGTAAAATCTCCTTCCATACAACCGTAAAGGGTGACCCCGTGTCAGTTATTCTGCCCTTGAGATGAATAGTTATTTTGAAAGCATGTCCTCTCAGATTTCTTTACATTAGAAAAGAGGCGTCTAATTTAGCTAGCCTCTCCTCATTAGTCAGTCAGATTATCCATCCCCTATATTTGTTTGCTATCTCTTCTCTGCACTTTTTCCAGTTCAATAACATCTTTTTTAATGGAGTGTTGCCCAAAGCTGTGTTCCATATTCAAGGTGTGGTCATATTAATACTTTATAGAGGGGAATAATTATGCGTACTTCCTTTCAATCCATTCCCCGTTTAATGCAAGATAAGTTCTTGTTTGCCTTTGCAGCTACTGCATTACTTTGGGCACTATTGCTAAACCCAAACTAAGCTAAGATAAATTCCTAAATCCTTCTCCATCAATGATTCTCCTAAGAAAGAATTAATTAAATACCGTACCTATGCTTTTTCCTTCTCCAATAATTTGCATACCCATCTCACACTTATATTGTCCTATATTTTCTTTTCTAATCTTTTTGTTATTAAGGTACTTAAAGAACTTTTTAGGGTTGACATTACTTTCTATTGCAAGCCTCTTTTCATTTAAAATTTTTGCTAATTTGATTGCCCTTTTGCTACTTTTGTTACATTCCTTATAATTCTGATATGATGCCTCTATCCCTTCTGACTTCAAGAATCTAAATGCCTGCCTCTTCTTTACCATTTCCTCCCCTACCTGTTTATTTACCCACATTGGTTTAGACTTGTTTCTTTTTTGTTTATTACCCAAGGATATACACTAAGTGTGTTCATCTAACAATGTTGTAAAGACTGCCCATTTATCTTCCACATGTTTCCCTGGAAAAATGTAATTCCCATTTATTCCTTGTAGATTATTCCTCTGTTTATTAAAATCTGCCTTTCTAAAATGTTATGGGACCTATGCACTAAGCACCGATAAGCCACTTATCGACGCCTTATCATCAAAATGGCCTACAGCGATTCAGTAAGCCCCGATAAATCGGCGATAAGAGACCTTTTCGGCAATTTTTTTTCCCAAGGGGAAAAATACGCCAAACGAGAGGCGATAAGCCACTTATCGACAGGTTTTCAAACTCGTGCAATTCTAGTAGTCCCGATTTAGCTTACCGATGCTCATCGCGGCTCTAGAATAGAGATTTCCTCTCAAAATCATCCTGCCAGGAAGCTGCCGAGAAGCGGCGAGACGGGACGTTAAAAAAAAAAAAAAATCAGAGACTTCCTGTGACGTCAAGAGGAATGGCTGCCTGAGAGACTTGCTCCAGAGCCCCTCCAACGAATATCTTAACAAGCACCTTCACAGACAAAACCCCCACCAAAACTAGATAAGCCCCAAACAAACCTTGCAGGCCTGAACCCCAAATATCTGCTGAGCATAAGAGTGGCCTCTCCTTACATCTCAGAGAGAAGTTACCGACGCTCTGGGTAAGCCCCAAACAAACCTTGCAGCCCTGAACCCCAAATATCTGCTGAGCATAAGAGTGGCCTCTCCTTACATCTCAGAGAGAAGTTACCGACGCTCTGGGAGGCCCCCTGTAGGTCCAGACCCCCGTGGAAGTCTTCCCCCTGCCTCACTCACAAAATCGGAAGGGCCCTCTATAAGAACAGGGCAAATTCGGGAGGTAGGAGGGGCGACGAAGCTCCAGGTGTCCCGCGGAGTCCGGTCTGACTGCGGGGTTCGGGGACAGAGCGCCCCCCCCCCCTGTGCATTGTCTGAAGCGCTCCCGCAGCAGCCTCCTGCGGCCCCGTGGCAAAGACTGAGCAGCATCTTCGCTGCGGTCCCCGCTTCTACCCCCCCCCTCCCCTCCGAGACAGAATTTAAAAAATAATAGTTATACACCTGCTCTGAGGAGATCCCGGCAGGGGAGAACGCTGGGAGGACACCCCTCTGGCTGAGGGAGCTGCAGGTCCTGGCCACGTGGCTGAGGGGAAGGAAGCGGCCATCTTAAGGGGGCACTCCAGCGAGGCACCATCTCCCCTTAAAGGGGTATAAGGCTTGCTATACTAATTTCCAAGAACTTGGCCCTGCTGCCTGCCCCAGGGTTCCATAATCCCCCATCTTCCCAGCAACATTGTACTCAGTTAAATAAATAACTATTTAGCTGTTCCAGAAAGACCCCTGAGTGTCGGCAATATTCTTACACCTCCACCTCCACCCCCCTCAAATAAAAAGGAATAAAAACAATTAAAGGGGGGACTTTTGCCGACGTCGAGGAGCCCCCAGCTCAAGAGAAGAGCTCCCATATACCCTCCTGAGAAAAACACCAGCACGGGCACTACCCACGCCCGAACCCCTCCCAAATCAGCAACAATCACGGAGGCAATGGCGAGTAAACCTAAAATCCCGCAAACCCAAGGGGTTTCCCGCTACTTTACCCCCGCGAGGCGCCCGCTGGAGCTGGAAAATCAAGACGGCGTTCAGGAGCCCTTGCGGGCTGAAGCGGGAGCTGTCAGAGCTTCTCCGACCTAGAACTGCCTGCGCAGGGTCTGGGGAAGGAATTCTTCGAATCTCTCTTTCAAAAGATGCGGAAGGGATTCCAGCAAGATATAACTGCTGCACTGGAAGGCCTGAGAGCGGACATAAGTGGCCTTACTACCCGCACAGATGAACTAGAGACCAAAATGGAGGAAGTACTCCTGACCCAGTCCAAAGCAGAAGATGAGGTGGTCAGTTTCTCCCGACGCCCTCCAGGACTACCTCCGCAGAACCTTCCTGGCTCTGGTACCCGAGCTGTCAGACCACGACCTCCAGATGGACAGGGCACACCGCGCACTGGCCCCCAGGTAGGCAGACCCAAATCGCCGCAGAGACGTAATAGTCAAACTGCACACCTATTCTGCTAAAGAAAGAATTATGTCTGCCAGCAGAGGGCTAAATGACCTCCAGATGGACAATAACCCAACCAAGATCTTTGGCGACCTCTCCAAAGTCACCATCGATAGATGGAGGAAGATGAGGCCCCTTACAGCGATTCTTAGAGAGAGAGGCATCAAGTACAGATGGGGTTTCCCCTTCAAGCATGTCGTTCTTAAAGATGGCCATTACCACTCCATCTCCAGGCCAGAAGAATCTCCAGAGATCTTGATGTCGTTGGGACTAAACCCCCCCCCCCCCCCTCGCGGGACCGACAGATGTCCTCCAGAGACCCAGAAAGACCTGAGGCCTCAGAGATCCCACGAGCATCTCAACGCCTAGCAAATCAGAGGAGGCCATAACCTCCTCCTCTAATCTCCCATCCGATGAGGCTGTCTGAGGGAAAAGAAGAAGGCGACCTTCCCTCCTGGCAAGCTACAAAATCTCTAAACCGCCGGGCGAGCAAGGCCTGAAGCACAAATCACCATACCTGAGCCCCTCCCTGCAGTCTCCCCCTCTCCCCCCCCCCACCCACCCCCTCTTCTCTCCTTCCACCCCCCCATAGGACCCCCTCTCCCCCCCCCCCCCTCTTCTCCCCACCTTCATCTCCGACTGCCCTACACCAGATCCTACCAACAAGAGGACTCTTTCCGGGATCCCAGACACCCCTGGTCGACAGCCTCCCCCTCCCCGCTTACAGATATCAGCAAAGACCAGGTCTTCGATTGCAGGGGCCCAACCGAGGAGTCCGACCGCCCGACGCGGCCCCCCATCAGAGTCCAGAGAGTGCCCGGCCTCCTTGTCTGCCCACACCTTCACAGTGTTGGAACTTCCGTACCCAAAAGCCCAACAGGAGAGGACTTGTACGACTATGTTCTCACCTGTTTAATGAATGAGGCCCCATTGCTGCTGGACCCTTCCCTGGACACTGGCCTGGGCACTTCCCATACCACTGAGGGTGAACTTCGTTTGGTGAAGGTCGTATATACTATCCCTAAGCTTCCACAAGGCCCATCTCTCCCCCCCCCCCTCCCCCCCTCTCGCACCCCTCTCGCACACCCTCCCCCCCTCGTGGCTCCTATACAACCCAGTTCTAGTCCCCCTTCATGGGAATCCTAGGGGTTGTGAGGCCTTGAGCTTCACAAACAAACACCCCACAAAATGTCTTCTATAAAGCTTATCTCCCTTAATGTAAAAGGCCTAAATTCGGTAAAAAAAAAAAAGAAAACTTGCATTCCAAGAATTTAAAAAATCAAAAGGAGATATCCTTTTTTTACAAGAAACGCACTTTGATTCCCCCAATCCGCCAAACACGTTTAAAAATATATTCCCCCAAGCATTCTATGCCTCCTCTCCAAATAAAAAAAGAGGAGTGGCCATACTTATTAAAAACAGTGTCCCCTTCTCCCTCGCAAAAGCCACCCCAGACCTTGATGGGAGATATCTGATCCTCCAAGGTACCCTATCTGGGTCCCCCATCACCCTAATTAAACCTAATTAACCTGTACCTCCCTCCCTAACGAAAATCAAACCCTGTTCCTAAAAAATTTCCTAGAAGACATAGATCCACAAGCCCTCATCTCTGCGATTATAGCCAGAGATTTTAATATGGTAGCCTCTCCTACCCTAGACAGGTCAACAACGCCATCTACGCCCCTCTCTTCCCAGTCCCAAAAAAAGGCAAAGTTCTTTAGAGACATCATGGAGAGTTTCTCTTTAACAGATATATGGAGGGCTCAGCACCAAGGTCAGAGGGACTACACATATTTTTCTGCCCCTATCAGTCTTATTCCAGGATCGACTACTTTCTAGGTACCAAAAATATTCTCCAAGCATCCTCACATTCGAACATTGGCCCAATTACCTGGTCTGATCACACCCCTGTCGAACTCACCCTCTCTCTGCCCTTCGTCAAAAGCAATTCATACAATTGGAAATTGAATGACTCCCTGCTTAATTGCCCCGAAACAGAGAATATAATCAGACAAAAGCTCTCCATTTTTTTCCAAATAAACAAGGGTTCAGTCTCAGCCCCAGCAATACTATGGGAAGCTCACAAAGCTTCGATAAGAGGAGACCTTATCTCTATCGCCTCCTATAAGAAAAAATGAAACTCAAGTTGCAGAAGGAACTCACAGATAAAATTATACAGTTTGAATATATTCATAAATCTAACCCTTCCAAAAAGGTCTTAAAATTGTTATCCCAAGCTAGAGCGGACCTAAAGCAAACCCAACTCAAAGAGGTGGTGAGAGCGCTGAGGTGGACCAACCAAAAGTATTTCGACAAGGGCAACAAGGCAGACAGACTACTAGCTACTAAACTTAAAGGGGCCTGGATTAAATCCCAAATATCAAAAATTCGCACTAAAAACGGACAGATCACCTATATAGAGAAGGAGATAGCCCAATAATTCGCAACATTTTACTCAGACTTATACAACCTACATCCCCCAGACCGAGAACCCGCCAATCCTGAGACAATAGCGCAATGTAATCTTCCCTCTCTCTCTGAAGAGGAGCTAGAAGGCCTAAATAAACAAATCTCCCAGGAAGAGCTAGCTGGAGCCATTAAATCCCTCTAATTAGCCAAAACTCCCGGCCCTGACGGATTTTCCAATATTTACTATAAAACATTCATGCCAACTCTGACCCCCTATCTGCTCAATATGTTTAACTCTTTGTGTCAGGAAGGCAGGCCTCTGACAATACCTGCAAAATTGTGGATATCATTGACCATGTGCATCTCACTGGAACCAGGGCCATGATTCTAAGTCTCGACGCTGAAAAGGCGTTTGACAGAATCAAATGGTCCTACCTAGATCAGACTTTGCTGAAATTTGGCTTCAGTGGCCCATTTCTCCAAGGAGTCAGAGCCCTTTACCAAAACCCCACGGCACACATTAAGCTCCCAGGTGGATTATCAGATCCGATACAAATTAAAAACGGAACCAGGCAGGGATGTCCATTATCCCCTTTATTATTGGCCCTATCAATTGCGGCTAAAATTAGTGACGAAACAAGTATAAAAGGGGTTATAATTGCTGAAACAGAGTACAAAATCTCTCTGTTTGCCGACGACGTAATACGTAACACGTAACACTAGCCCCCATATCTCCCTTCCCAACCTGCAAAAATTACTAGATCAATTCGGAACAATTTCAGACTACAAAGTCAATATGGATAAGTCAGAAGCTCTCAACTTAACTCTCCCAGAGCTGACGTGGAAATTGCTACAGCAAAATTATAAATATAAATGGAGTACAACCAATATTAAATATCTTGGGGTTAAAATCTCAAATTCATATAGGTCCCTATATCAGTACAATTCCCCCCCGACCTCCCCCCCCCCCCCTATTCGACCAGATTAAAAAAGTCCTTGAGTCTTGGAGCAAACTCCAAATCGCTTGGTTTAGAAGAATAGTTTCAATCAAAATGAACATCCTCCCGAGACTTTTCTTTCTCTTCCAAACCCTCCCCATAGCCGTTCCACTTCCAGCTCTAAAGAACATCCAGTTCCACATTTTCCAATTCATCTGGAAAAACGGGAGACCAAGGGTCCCGAAGTCGGTAATGCTATCCCCCAAAACGAAGGGAGGGCTTGAGGTCCCTGAATGTGAACAAGTATTACCAAGCGGCAGCCTGTAGCTTGGAATTACGACCCGGCCTCCTCATGCTGGCTTTCAATAGAATCCCATTACGCAGCCCCCCTCCCCGTGTACCTCTGGTCCCAGGGGGGCAAGGAGAAAATCCCTAAGAAGTTTGACCTAGAATCAATGAGATGTACGTGGGACATATGGCTCAAAAATAAAGGGAAGTATGGTCTGTTAGCATCCCCCTCTCAACTCACCCCCATCTTTGGAACCCAAATTTTCCGCCCGGGTGTTCGCAAAGACAATTCGGTCAATTTCAAGACCTGCACATCAGGCTTGTTGCAGATCTGCTGAAGAAGGGACAGCCCTTCACCTTCCAGGAGCTCCTGGATTAATATCAGACCCATGATCTCCATTTATTTAAATACCTGCAAATTAGGCACTTTCTCTTTTCGCTCTCCCAAAATGCCAAATTCCCCACACTAACCAAATTCGAATCCCTCTGTATCAAGGGCAGCTACCAGAAGGGGTTGATCTCCGAGATCTACAGGGGGTTAGAGCTGACAGCGGATCCCCCAACCCATAAATATATGCAAAAGTGGTCCGCGGACTTAAACCTGACAATTGACACAGATGACTGGAAGGATGTTTGGGAATCGGCAACTAAAACCTCTATTTGTACAGTCACCAAAGAAAATATATATAAAATTCTATTCCAGTGGTACCTGACCCCGACTAGGCTGAGCCAGATCTTCCCTGGCACACCTGACCTGTGCTGGAGGGGATGTGGTCAAAAGGGGGACATGGCCCACATTTGGTGGTTATGTCCAGAGATTCAGAGATATTGGACCATGATTCAAAAATTAATGCATGAGACCACAGGACTAAAGATTCCCTTAGACGCTCTGACCTTCGTGCTCGGTAAATCTATTGAAAACATCCCCACGTCAATGGGCAGACTGATCTCCTCGATCCTCTCAGCCGCCAGATGCTCGGCCGCAGCGGCTTGGAAGCAAATAAAAGCCCCAACTAGAGGCACAGTAGTTAAAAGGATCAACACAGTTTTGACTATGGAAAGACTGACAGCGATGCTCCATAAAAAATTGCTGCAGTTCCAAAAAACTTGGGAACCGTGGCTGGAGCACCGACCCCCGGGGCTGGCTTAGGCCCAAGCCATAAGGGCCCGTCCCCCCCTCCTCCCCCCTTCTCCCCCTCCCGCCTTTCCATCCCCATATGTTTGTCTCCCCCCCACCCCCCTCTTTTTCTCTATCTGTTAAAATGTTAAAATCTTTATTGGAAACTCTGTCCTAATTTCAGTCATGTGCACATGACAATCCTGTATCCTCGCTTATATTTTTCCAATAAAAAAAGAGTGGGGGGGGGGGGAAATGCATTTTTCCTGCATCGGATTGATGCTGGGGGTCTCCGAAGCTAATACCCATTAATATCACCAACGGAGACCCCCGGCATCAATACGATGCAATAAAAATGCATTTACAGGCAACTTCATTACCTTAGCGGCTAACCGCAATGTTTAAATCCCCTGGTCACGTGACGCAGATGATTTTAAAATGGTGGTGATACCGGCACCTGGCCCCATACCAGGGCCTTTAACTCGAAAAGCAGGGGGTCGCTGAGGCTGAAATCAAAGCGCTTCAGCTCAGGAGACCACTTGCTCCCGCACAATATTATTAAAAATTACATTATAGCAGCTTCATTACCATACAGATGCAGCTGCCATTATTTTAAGAAATCACTGCGCCGTTTTCGTGTGCGCTGCTGTACTCCACGCGGCATTAACGCGGCCAATCGTCCCAGGCACATGTGTTTATCGCGGTTGCTTTGTTTGAATTTCATGGATTGTGTGCAATTAAATGCAATGAAATGAGTGAATTGTAATGTGTACAGTACTGTGCTACTGTGTCAATTTCAGGTGTTTACAAACCAGAACACTAAAATGCCATTTTTTGCACTCACGTCTTAAGACGGTACGGTTGGAAGAAATCCCGCGCCATGACATGGGTAGTCCGAGGTATACAGCACGTGATTTGTTAAAATAATGGCCGCTGCATCTGTAGCAGATAGCCGCTACGGTAACAAATTTGTTTAATTTTTTATTTGGGTTTTAATACTAAGGTAATGTAGCAGGGGGTCTCCGGAGCAGGATCGCATTGATTTGAGGTCTGGCGATCCCCTGCTTCCTGAGATACAGGCCCCGTTACGGGGTGCCTGTATCTCCTATGCATTTAAATGTCTCGCGTCATGTGACCATGGGAATCAAATGCATAGGCGATAACGGGACCTGTATCTCGGGAAGCAGGGGATCCCCGGACCTCAAATCAATGTGTTTCTGCTCCAAAGACTCCCTGCTCATCTACACTAGTGATAAAATTTAGATTAAAAAACATTCATTTCGGGCGAGGTTTGCGCAGGGAGCGGCAGCTCTCTCTCGCTCTCTCTCTGCAGCATAAATAACTCGCCGGGTGAGCCCTTTTCAGAGAGACCATCACGGCACCGGCTACGCGCCAGTTTAGCAAATGTTGCGATCACAGGTATTCTGGGCTTTCTGCATACCGTGATAGCAACGCTGTCAAAACTGGCAATTTAAACAGCCCGGTAATTTTTTTCACCCGGCGCTTATAGCATAGGCCCCTATGTCTTTGTTAAACCCATGTAATGATTTTTCCAGTCTCTGCTACTGTTATCTTCTCCTGCCTTTTTTGTCCTATTAGATTTAGTCTTTAAGAGTTTACTGGGTGATAATTGTAATTAAATTATTTGGACTTCCCTTTCGGACTCTCTTACCAAATCATTGCTTGATAGCCTTGCATTTTGGGGGACTCCTGCACTGAAGGGATTAAGTAGGAGACCTTTAACAATAGTTTTTTTTTTTTTAATGTTGCTTGTAGCATTTTTTTTCAAGAAAAAGGAATTCTGTTCATGTTGTGCCTGGCTGTGTATAATGATCTTAAGTTGCAATTACAAATAAGACTTCATTCATTGTGGAAACAGACACTTTGAGGCTTTGGTTTAATCTCAAAGAATGCAATTAAGGTAATTCTATTTTGCTGTCAAAACAGATTACCCAAAGGGGCCCGGTCCTACTGAATTGGTTACTCTTTATTTTAGTTGACTCTTAAATATGCGTGGGTTTTAAACCAAATAAGGGCAATTATCTTTTGTATTAAGTGAA
Organism: Ascaphus truei; assembly: GCF_040206685.1. Classification (NCBI taxonomy): domain Eukaryota; kingdom Metazoa; phylum Chordata; class Amphibia; order Anura; family Ascaphidae; genus Ascaphus; species Ascaphus truei. The sequence goes on from NC_134486.1 coordinate 220,995,986, forward strand.
AATAAAATTTGACAATTATGGCTTCTTAGATTAGATCAGTCACGATTCCACAATCTTACAATTTGTGCATTTGTAAAAGATTTGGGGCCACGTTTACTAAGGTGTGCTACTCCATAAAAAGCCTTTCAGCATGGCTTAGTACTTTAAATATGGCTCGTAACAGCCCATTCAAATGTAAGGGCTTTCAGCACCAGAAGGTGTTTTATGAACAAACAGATGTCTTTTATCACTGAATATGGCCCTTGATATCTTAAATACCCACGTTTAAGAAAAATTAGTATACTTATTTTTGATGTGGTTTTGCATTTATTATATGTGTGTGTGTGTATATATTATTTATTTATATATTATTTTAATGCCGTCTATTAGATCAGCCTCAAAGTCCAGGTGAAAAGCCTGCATATGCCACCAGCTCAACAGTCAAGATAACATCAGTCTCCACTGGAAATCTTAGCACAGAGGTTAGTCAAGGTCGTCTTCTACACACCCTTTCATAAAATGTGCTTATTCTTGCTTCTCTATAATTTGAATGAGATTTATTTCTTGAACTATTTTGAAATGTTTTCTTCGTGGTTATTAATAAAATATTGAAATATACTGTAAATGTCCCTTTTTAAGATATAGAAAGTCACAAATATCTTGGGTAGGTACAAGGTAACCCTAAGGCTTCGTCCCCGGTAGCTGCTGCTGTGCGCGCAACGGTGTCCGCGGTGCACACAAGGTACGTCCCTCTATGGGGCTGGCCCAGTAGCTGCCTGCTTGCGCCTGCGTGATGCGTGACAGCCTTTACCAAAAGACAAGAATTTTGTCTTTTGGCGCGGCAGCCGAGCAATGGCCATGTCACGGCGACGGTTCAGCCAATGAGGGCAAACCAGGCGTGTGATGTCATGGGCACGACCCCCACAGTCGTGAGTGATCTGAAGTCCATCAGATCGCTCGGCTGGAGGGGGAGAGCATCTGGAGGCGCTCTGTCTCGTGTGCGCACACTGGGGTCGTAGCCTAATTGGGGGTAAGATGAGGCTGACATGAACTACACTACCGACACACTTTATTGAAGTGTGGTCGGTACCGCAAGCCGGGAAATCTCCCGGCTTGCTAGTGGCCGCCCCTCGGCGTGCCGCGCGTCATAGACGCGCGGTCACGCGTCATCGGGAGCGTGCGCCCCCTGCACGCGTGTCCAGGGGCTCCCCGAGGGAGCCCTGGTGTCCCGCGATCGCGGGACAGCGGCAGGGTGTTCCGGGGGACCCGGCGGACCCGGCAGCGGTAGGGAGAGCGCCCCGATCGGAGGGCGCTCTTCCGCTGCTTCGGCGTGCGCCCGTCACACACGGGCGCGCGCCAGGCTACTGCTGCGGCACAGAACGGGCAAATGCTCGAATAAACTGTGCCGCAGCAGTATGGTTTAAAGCTAAAGTCCCTTATTCAGGGAAGGATTGTACAAATGGGGAAACCGTGCATAATACATTAAAGTAAACATTGGCATTTTGTCATAGCCTAACATGAGCATGTATTATTTACAGTCAAACAAAAATAGTGTTTCATACTTTATTCCTCACAGGTAATTTTTTTTATTCAAGAGCAGGAAAATATAATGTACAGTACGGAGCTTTGAAAATTGTATTTATGGACAACCCTTGTGCTGGTCCTTTAGAAGATATATTTTCCTACAAATACTGAACACTTATCCAGGACTAACTAGTAAGGCTACTAGAACTTTTTACGAGGTTTTAACAAAGTATCCTGGGCATGGTTGAATGTGCAAATGTGATAATTATTACAGCCATAAGCAGTTGATTTTAAGCACTACACTATCTACTATGTATGCAGGATTTACAAAATGCCACCTAGAACCTGTCAATAAGAGTATATACTCTCTACTGCCAGGCTTCTTTGTCACCAAAAGGGTTAATATGCAGTGTTACTTTAACTCTGCACAGATCCAGCGAGTACTGGGATCTACAACAGTCAGTTAATCACAATTACTTTTTCTTTACAGTTTTTTTTTGTGTGTTGCATATCCACGTTCCGTGTCATCTAGATCTTCCTATGTTCTTCGTAGTAGATCAAAGTCTTTGAGCTGTGGGAAAAAAAAGACAGTATATAAATGTTTATTTATATAATTTCTTTTAGGACCAGCCACCACCAGCAAGACCGGAGGCCTATCCTATCCCCACACAAACATATACACGAGAATATTTTACCTTCCCAACCCCTAAATCTCAAGATCGAATGGGACCTGCTCAAAGCCAGTGGCCAGATTATGAGGAGAAAGTACAAGTTCAAATGGGAAGCAACCACTCCAGCAATACTTCAGTTCAAGTAAGCAGTTTTTAGACCTGGAAAAGGTAAAATAATATTCTATACCTTCAATGTCCCTCTAGCATCCCATAAATAAAGTGTTCGTGCTACTAAATGGCTAATAAAAAAATGTCTTCCTTGCTCCCTATATCTTAATCCTCTTGTCATTACATCTTGTCCTCCATCTACTTAATTTTCCAAGGAGAGGGTGGATGGAGGAATCATGTCTCCCTGTCTAATTCTGTTATTCTCTCCTTGTACTATGACTTCCTCCATCTCTATACTTCCGTTCCATCCCTCTCATCCACCATCTTCCATCCCTTTGCTTCCTGTGTCTTTACTCTTCCACATCCAAAGATACATGAAAGCCAAAAACTACAGCCTATAGATGGTAAACCTAAATCTTACTTTCCTGAGCAATCAGGATCCCCTTCCGTTAGATGCCTTTTATGTCAAAGATATTATATTCAGCAATCATTTAACTGTACCCACAAATGTACCTTCTACGTTTACATTTCATGACATCTATGCCCCCTTCTCTTCTGCTGCCGTTACTAGTTAGCTAGTTCTCACGTAACAGGTAATCTTCTGGCTAGATTGCACCCAAAAGGGAAGAGCAGGTTTTTTCTCTGACTTAAGCCTGCTGGTCCTCTCTCTCACTCTGTGTCTCCATTGGCTACAGCGAATTGATTTACTGTTGTATCTCATTGTTTCTTCAACAGCGAATTACTCATTCTCAAGAGGAGTTGCAAGATGATCCGATCTTTCAGTCTGACAGAGGTCGTTTAGAGCCTCTGATGCGTAAGGATGTGGAATACATGGACAGGAAGGTGGATGGTAAAGATGCCTGGATGAACCAGAGCCCCTCTGTGGAATCCAGCACTTCCAGTCAAGAACAGCTGAACAATTCCTCCAAGGCTTTTACTCCCAGTTCTTCTTTGAACAAAACAGGGCCTAGCCGCTGGAAAACACCAATCGCTTCTCAGCCAGCACCGGTGGCTGTGCACCAGCCTATTAGAACCGACCTTCCCCCACCACCCCCACCTCCTCCTGTGCACTATGGAACAGAATTTGAAGGAGTGCCTGTTGACTTGCCTCTCCCACCGCCCCCTTCTCAAAGCCACCTGGGGCCACCGTTAAACTCCCAAGCGGTTGCAATAGAGCGCAAGAAGAGGGAAGAACATCAGCGATGGTATGAAAAGGAGAAAGCCCGCTTGGATGATGAGAGAGAGAGAAAGAAGCGTGAGCAGGAAAGGAAACTCGGGCAGGTGCGACCTCATCCTCCTGTTCCACCACAGTGTATACTCCCTCAAGCGCAGCCAATGGTTCCGCCTCCAGCCATTCCACAAACAAGACCAGAGAAGCCTGTGACTCTTCCCCGGCCTCCGGAAACGGTCATCCGGGAGCTGCAACCTCAGCAGCAGCCTCGCACTATTGAGAGGCGGGATCTGCAGTACATTACAATCAGCAAGGAGGAGCTGTCTTCCAGCGACAGCCTTTCCCCAGATCCTTGGAAGCGGGATGCCAAGGAAAAACTAGAGAAACAGCAGCAGATGCATATAGTGGACATGCTGAGCAAGGAGATCAATGACCTGCAGAACAAGCCAGACCGAACAGCTGAAGAGAATGACCGTCTTCGGAAGCTCATGCTAGAGTGGCAGTTCCAGAAGAGGCTCCAGGAGTCCAAGCAGAAGGACGAGGATGATGATGACGACGAGGAAGATGATGATGTGGATACCATGCTGATCATGCAGCGCCTGGAAGCTGAAAGAAAAGCAAGGGTAATAGTGATAAAATGGGCTTCTACTTTATGATGTCTGCAGAATCTATTGCACTTGCTAAGACTGCTACATATATTATTTAATATGATATAAAAAGTGCTAACCAGAAAGTAATTTTAAATATACAAAATGTTACATCTAGAAGAGCATAATCCTGTTTCACAAACAAATACAGCACTTAAAGCATTATCAAACGATTTTTACAGTAAGGGTTTGGAGTTCTACTCTGTAAAATAGATCTATATCTTCCCAAAAGAGGAGCAATTAATAACTAATAATAATAATAAAAGTAGGGATACTTGGTACCATGAGTAGCAACTCATTTTTACCACAGCACTGAACCTGGGAAGCGGTTACAACCCTCTTAGAGCTATGTTGCATCCAGCATCCCATGTTTCAGGTAGTGTGTTTAAAAGTCTGGTTTTTATTATTATTAGGTAACAAAAATATTGCATAATTTAGATGCTGTTTGACATCAGCGCTCTTAAGCAGCAGCCGTGCTCTGTACCATTTCCAATTTACATACTGTCCCACTGGAGACATCCAGTATATACTGTATTCAAGTCCTGCAAAATGCATTTCTGCTTGTTTTAGTTTCCAAATCCAGTGGGTTTTTTTTCTTTTTTCATTTTAGTCTTTAAGTCCTAGTTGGCTTTGTTGCTAGGATAATTTAGTATCCAAGGCCGTGATAAAAGGAGTCTTGTGCAGCAATCATTCTCATTTAATCTTCGGTCCTATTAAATGCTCTATCTTCAGAGTTTCTGAAACATCTTAAACAAATTCAGGTGTATATATTAGTTGGAGTGCAAATGGCTCAGCAAGATTGGTAACAAACCAAACATCTCTGTATATAAAAAAACATTCTTGATTAAACAGATTACCAAGGAATATTAAATGTATAGTACAAAAAGACACGTTTAATTGAAGATAGTTTACTTCTGCTGCAGGGCCATAAGTGAGCAAGTTTCTTGATTTGCAATAGTTTTTTATTCTAATAACCACTTCTGTTTTTGGAGACATCTACAGTGTACTGCAGGGCTCTTCTAAAGGGGGGGCGCAGATCAGAAAACATTTAGGAGTAGAAGGAGCCCACGTTTGTTATAATGTAATTTTAGATCAATTGAAAGACATGAACATTATAATTCAACAATTTGCAAGCATTTATAACATACATGTACCATATATATTTACATTACCGTAACTTATAAGTGAATTTCGGTGTGGGAAAATTGTACTTGACTGCCTAAGCAACTGGTATGAAATAGCAGGAGCAGAGTGTCCAAGGGCCACATCAAACTGCTCGTAGGCAGCGTTTGGTCCTGAGGTTGCCTGTTTAAGAGCCCTCGTATACAGCATTGCAATTCTAGGGCTGCGGACCCAGTCTGCACTGTAGCACGCGGGGTGGCGGCGCGCGCACAGCGCTTCACCGCGGTCTGTGGAGAGAGGCAAAGATTGCGACGGAGCGCGGTGGGGTTTTTGCAGGGGCGTGGCTATGACCTCAAGCGGCTGGTTCGCTCTCATTGGCTGAACCGCCGGGGTGGGGGGGTGTAGCCACGCCTCTGTCGCAAATACAATTTTGTTGTATTTGGAAAAACCCATCGTAGAGCGCGGCTGCCAAATGCGCGCCAAGGTACCTAGTGGGCCCAGCCCCATTGAGGGGCGGTACTTGTTCGTACAGCGCACGGCTCGGTGTAGAACGCACTGGGACCGCAGCCTCCACACCGCCGTGCGTGCTACAGTGCAGACTGGGACAGCGGCCTTATGGTCCCTCTGGAACGAACGGCCTTAATCACTATATAGTAGCTTAGTGCCCCTTCCAATCATGCTAGAGAGAGTGCCAGAGATGTGTTTCTGTTAGGGTGAAGGTGTATTTAATTGTGTACCGATTCCACAATTTTAGATGAGAGAGATGCTTATTAGGGAAGCAGCCTAGTATAGTTAAACAAAACACATTAGTGCAGCAGCGTCAGTACTCGGAACAACCTTTCCACCATAACATGACACATTTTTAATGGCCTAAAAAGAAGAGCTCTTTTTCTCAGGTTGCTAAATTGTATGCATTTACATGTACAGAACATACTTATGTTTCCTTGTCTGAGAGGGTAGAAAATGCACTTTAATCCAGTTAGACCTGTGGTGAGGGAGGGGCAAAACGTTACTGAGTTCTGTAGCACCGGGAAGCTCAACTCCAGTCCCCAAGCCCCCCCTCCAACAGGTCAGGTTTTCAGGATATCCCAGCTACTGCACAAGTGGCTCAATCTCTGGGGGTGGGGGGTTCTTGAGGACTGGCGTTGATCACCCCTTCTGTAGCACATAAGCAATAACAAGGTACAGTATTGATGAAATGAAGTAAATTGATTATAAAGAACATTACCTTCCTTTGCGCTTTTAGATATGTCTCTGCTTTTTTCCAATCTTCTTCCTTAAACATTCGAAATATACTTTCCATTTTTCTTTATATATTTTTTTTTTCTCTGCCTCAGGCTGAAACAGAAAAGAGGAATTGCTTTACAAAACTGCAGATTTAATTATTTTCTTTCACCTAGCATCTTTTTTTTTTTTCTTCCCCTCTCCTCTTTGCTATCTGCAGCAGACTGCTATGCCAGCAATCTCTGTTCTAGATTTGGTATGTTCTGTATTTTCTCTCTTTCTTCAACAACCTTTTCTTTTCGCTTTTCCTCTCTCCTTGGAACTGTTCTCTGTGATTTCACATTTGTTCTGTAGTGGTAGATGTGGTGTATTTTGTCTTTACTATCCTGTTCTGGGGAGCGTCCCACATGTTTCTTCAAGCATGCTTTGCCTGGAAGTGCTGTAGTACCAGTAGTATTTGAATGCCGTTTCTTTCCTGTTTTTTCTGATCTGTTCAACTTGTCTTAATTCTCCTGTTCCACACTTATAATGTTCTGTGTGGTTGTAGCTAGTACCTTTTTGCTATTAGAACTAATAGTAAAAAGCCAGAGGCTCCATTTTTCCCCCCTTCTTTCGTTCCTCTGGTTGACACGACTGTCGTTACCACTGTAGACACTATTCCCAGTTGAAGGAGCCAACTTTGCATTTCTGACCCATCACCAGCAAGGGTGCTTCGATGTTTGTGTGTGTGTTTCTGTGTGTGTGTTTCTGTGTGTGTGTTTGTGTGTATATATACATACATCTAACTTGACATATTATATAGTTAAATACATTTCTGTTTATCTTCACATAAGGGTCATTTAGTTAAATTCTTTGGCCAAAGTATTTTAAGCCTACAACCACGTCGCGGACCATCCAGTGGCGTAGCTAGACAAGCGGGCCCCCAGGCAAAGTTTTTTTCAGGCCCCATTATGAGTGATCATAATCCGTAGATTCAGGAGTCTTCAAAGTGACCCGTCCACCACGCACCAAGATCACCTCCCCAATCTCCTGCAGCCATATTCACAGATCGCTGGGGCTGCAGGAGTGCGGGAGGCTATGCGCACAGTCACGAGCCCCTGTAAACTCAGAACCCAAATCCACCAAATCATATATATTTAAAAAGCCAGAGGTTCTATTTTTTAATTCCTCCGGTTGACGCAAGACTGATGTTACCATTAGACACTATGTCCTGTTGAAGGAGCCAGCTTTGCATTTCTGGACCCTTAACAAGTGTGTGTGTGTGTGTGTGTGTGTGTGTGTGTGTGTGTGTGTGTGTTTGTGCTTCACAATTACAATATAGTGCGCAGTAAGCACAATTGTACTTAGGATTTTTACAGACACAGTATATATATATATATGTTTTTATTTTATTTCCTTTGTCTTTGTTAGAATTGCACCTGACTTGTTAGTAAATTTCTAATGTGTTTAAATTACGATTTTTCTGATGTATTTAATATACTTTTCTTCCCCACTCATTTTCAGATTAGGAGTAAATTGGCAAGTATTAATCGCATTCAAGGAAATATTAGCTGTCCTGTGCAATGTTCTGTGTAATTCATTTCTTGGTGATTAATTATTGTGGCCATCCAGTTTGTTTAGCTGCATACGTTGATGTTATTGCATCAGTCCTGTTAAACTGGCCCAAACATTATTATTATTTTTTACAAATTACCCTATTCTGTTATATAAACTGTACTCGGGATTATTTATGGTTTATGATTTTGTATACCAGAGTGCACTGTGTGTGGTTCCAGAAATATTAGCGTAAAAGTGTGAAAACTTTCTTTTTAATTAAGCCGTAATGCGAACGTCCTTGGAAGGCATCTTCCATTTCATTATAGGCTGTAATATATCATTGTATGTGTTTACTATATCATTTATGTTTTTAACATTTCTCTGGAACTGGGGGGGCTTTCTATCCAAAGTTATGATATTATGAAAAGCAAAATGCCAGTATAAATGAATAGAAACATCAGCTTAACTGCAGCACCGGTATTTTCCTTTTTTAATTATTATTATTATTGATGCAAAACAACCAGCGCAACACCTTTATCTGTGTTACGGTGCACCATGGTAGCAGTCGTACAGTAGGACCTTATTCAATATGCTCTAAAGCCACTTCCCTATGCTGAAGGAGATTGTACTCCTCCATTTTATGGAACCCTTTTCAGATTTGTGGAGTAACTGCACTACTTTTTTTTTTTTGCCTCAAGTGCTGGCACTATCACAGTATTGTGATGCCCCCACTGGAGTTCACACTGTACGTCACAACAGACATTCATGTTTTTTCCATGTCCATTTACGTTTACAATTTTTCTTTGCTTTTCCCATCTGATTGCAATAGTGTTGTTTTTTTTTTTTCCTGTCGTTTTCAAGAACATGGTGTGTATAGTATGTTACATAGTGCATGAGGTGGAAAATAGACGTACGCCCATAACCTATGCCACATTTGCACAACAGATACTTTATTCTATATCCGTACTTACAGTATATTGATCAAGAGGAAGGCCAACAAAAAACCCCAGTGACATATCATCTGATTACATCTCATAAGGAGTAAAATAAATTCCTTCCTGACTCCAAGAATTGGCAATCAGATTACTCCCTGGATCAACATCCTTCCCATGTTTACTTATTTGGTATATCCCTGTAAACCTTTCCTTTCTAAAAAAAGATGTCCAACCTTTTTTGAACAAATCTATTGTATCTGCCATCACAGTCTCCATGGGTAATGAATTCCACATTGTAACTGCCCTTACTGTAAAGAGCCCTTTCCTGTGTTGCTGGTGAAATCTCCTTTCCTCCAACCTTAAGGGATGACCATGAGTCCTCTGTACTGTCCTTAAGCTCCCTGTACTGTCCCCGAATATTTGTATATAGTTATCATATCCCCTCTTAGACACCTCTTTTCTAATGTAAACAAATCTAATTTAGCTAGCAAATCTCCTTATAAATCAGATTAACCAACCCTTTTATTAATTTGGTGTCTCTTCTCTGCACTTTCTCTAGTTCCATAATGTCTTTTCTAAGGACTGGTGTCCAAAATTGAACTCCATATTCGAGGTGTGGTCTTACTAATGCTTTATAAAGGGGCATAATTATGTTTACTTCCCTTCCATCCATTGCCCGTTTAATGCAAGATAAGATTGTGTGTGCCTTTGCAGCTTCTGCATGACTTTGGGCACTATTGCTAAGCCTGCTGTCTACAAGCACTCCTAAATTCTTCTCCATCAAGGATTCCCCCAATGTATCCCCATTTAATTTGTAAGTCGCCTGTTTCTTCTTGCTTCCCAAATGCATAACCTTACACTTATCTGTATTAAACCTCATCTGCCATTTACCTGCCCAAGTTTCCAGTCTCTCCAAGTCCATTCAAATCTATATATTGTTCACACTAAGTTATTGCCATTAATCAGCATTGTAGAGAAAAGTAAACGTTGACCATTTTGGCAGTGTTTCACATCTAACAACCTTTTATTAAATCATCTTCATTGTCAAAATTGGTTCCTTTTTGGAGTTGTCTTCGACATATAGAATTCCTTTTGATCTTGGGTACAGCAATAACCTACATTTTTTTTTCAACTGCAAAGTGCCGCGGTTGTGAGAAATTCAGGATACATACTGCAACCGACTTATAATGTGAAGCAATTATCAATCTCCTTGTCCTCTCCCGTGACACATTTGTCAATGGTGGCTCATCTAAAGCTTTTGCACAAAGACCCCCTACCCATATTTAAAATGAATGCACAGAAAGCAGATCTATTTCTGAACTATATTGGGGTCTGTACTGTAAATCAAAGCAATTTTGGTGTTTGCAACCTTTTCATCCTCTGTGTTTGAGATTTACAGAATATCAATAGGAGGAGCTGAGGAAAAGTTGAGCAATGCTTGATGAGATGTAACAGTTACACTCGCTGATCGCTCTTGCTATGTAGTATAGTTCCCTCCTGCTGCTCCATAACCTCTCGTGATCAGCGGAGCAACTTCAGCAGAAATTACACAAGAAAGGAGAGCAACGAGAGAGCATAAAATTATAAAATAAAATGTATGTAAAAAAGCAACGTAATTAAAAACTCATATATACAATATCGTAAAGGGACACAAATGCAGTCCATATCCCAAGAGTAAGCTATCTAAGCTGGCCAAAGTCTAGAGGGGATCCAGAATGAAAGCCGGCAAACCTCATGTGGATACCAAACGTAGGACATCACAGCATACTCTATCACAGCATACAGTACTCTTTCACCAACCTGTACGCGTATAGACTTCGTATTTGTGCCACATTATGATTTTGTATATGTACGTTTTAAATTATTTTTTTTACATAGATTACATTTTATACTTGTTAGCTCTCTCGTTGCGCTCCTTTCTTGTGCCATTTATGATGGGATGTACTTTGATCTAGATCGGTTTTCCCATTCCTTCATGTCAGAATATTAGGGAAGTTTGACACCCGAGACCATTCTTATGTCAGCAAGTTTTTTATTTTTATTTTTTTTGTTATTTTTTTTTTTACATTTGATATAGGTGTGGAGAAAAAAGCCTTTTATGTATGTTTTTCCTTTAAGTCAATTTCTGCGCAATCCTTTATTGATAGCTGAGCTACAGATTTGTTAATCGGTTTATACCTGATCAACTTATATCCGTCCGGTCTGTCTGATCTTGACATTTGATATGACCGGTTTAGTCATTTACAAACAGAAATCCTGAGAGAGAGACGAACACCAGAGAGTTAGGAAGGCAAGGCACATTTAAAGAGGTTTGTTCTCAAAAATGGTGTTCAGAGTTATAGTCTCCTGCTAGAATAATGAAGGCGAGTGCTACATAATATTGAAAGGTAACTAAGAACATGGCAGATAGAAAGCCAACCTTTTTAAAATGGTGCAGCTGTTGAATTACCATCTATTGATAATAATAAAAAGATATGGCAGTTTCACAGTTTTTCCATGGGAATCATTGGCTGTACTGACATAATATACTGTTATACAATGTAGTGTAGCATATCATAATATCACCGCCTATAGAATGGGCCACATCTGTATGTTTCATTTGGCTGCAGTTCCATTCTTGGAATGGTATTGCACTTTAGTGAGCAAAATACTTTTATAAGCTGATTGACCCACTTAAAACCTAGTAATGAAGCGTATACTCTGGGAAAAATAAAACCTATTTTCTTCTTTTATGAGACAGCTGCTGCCTATATTCAGTACCTAGCTGCCAGTAGTGGTTGAAATATTGAGGTGTGACGTATGTATTTTTTATTGTGTTTTTTTTTTTTTAAAGCATGTGTCTGATTCCCCCTGGTGCGTGAGATTTTAAAGAAGCAATATCCAGAAAATTCTAATAATGGTACAAGAAAACAGTGTAAAAAAACCAAAGTAACTGAAATTACATACAATAAATTGTGACTTGAAAATTGTAAGCAGATGTAGGTTACATTTTCTCAGTTGTAGGTAAAAATAAAATCACATCAACATTATATTATTATTTTATAACATATTAAATATAACGTGTGTATACATAGATATATAATCTATCTGTGTGTATACATAAACACACGCATGCACAAACTCATACTGATACACATATATAAAAAATCGATAGGTCAGCTTCTATGTTCCTACTAGTATTTTGTGGAAGACAAAGGGTCTCCTATCGTACTAAAGACCAGCATCTGTTAGTTGCAGGATGAGGAGCGCAGGCGGCAGCAGCAGTTGGAAGAGATCCGCAAACGGGAAGCTGAAGACCGAGCCAGGCAAGAAGAAGACCGCCGGCATCAAGAGGAAGAGCGGGCAAAGCGAGAGGCCGAAGAAAAGGTGGAGTGACTTTTTTTTAAAATATATATATATATATATATATATATATATATATATATATTTAAGTCTTCTATCGTATGTTGCTTGTTTCCTTGTGTCATTTTGTTATGGGGAAATTTAAAGTTCCACTCACAAAAAGAAACCCAATAGAAGGACACTTGAACCACTACCCTGCCATCAGAGGCTATGCAAGTTGTTAAAGAAGCCGTGTTCTGACTGATGAGGTGCGTTGTATTTATTTTTATATCGCCAGCAATATATGCAGCATTTTACAGAACCAACAAAGCAGGGCTGGCCTTAGGGCAAGGCGGTTGCCTTGGGGTCTGTGCCTTCGGGTGCCCATTGCTCCCTCTCCTTCCTCCTGTCAGCGCTGGTATCCAACGTCTGCCTGACCAGAGAGGCGGGGGGGGGGGGTGGGCTGGAGGAAGGAGCGTGGGACCGGCAGGACCGCTTCTCACCCCAAGGTCAGAAAGATGTGAGTGTGGGAGGGGGGGAGGAGTTTGAGAGCAGCCCTCCGGTTGCGTTGAAATGGTGACTGACGTCCTACAACGCCGCATTGCCATGGCGACATGTCATGTCGCCATGGTGTCATGACGCCACGATGCTGCCGGAGGAGGGCCACTCTTCAAGATAAGTACCCTTAACTTTTCCCACAGGAGGGGTCGCCTTTGGACCTGTTAAGGCCAGCCCTGGCTCAGACATAAGGAAAAAGAATCCCAGCCACCGAGTTTAAAATATAAATGTTTTTTTTTTTTTGACGTATTAGAGACAGTGAGTGTATGTGTAAAATAGTGAATAGAGCATTGCAAGATATGCCATGCTTATTATTAACATGCTGCATTTTCAGGGTGACCATATTTGTCCCAGCAAAAAAAAGTTTGTACTGATCGCGCATGCGTGCGAGTGGCAAGCGCAGATCGTGCATGCATGTAAGCGACCGGAAAACACCGATCAGTGGCCGGTGCGCAGAAAAGTAGAGACCTGGGACAAACAGCAAAAAAACAGGACGTCTGGTCACCCCATGCATTGTATACCGTGTTGCATCCCTGTCCTCAATCTTTCTCTAATCAAGTACAACAGATAATGATATCACTTGTGAGCACATTCACATGTCTCAGACAGGTCTGCGACCCTGCTTTTCACCATTATCTCTTAGCTTACAATGCTACCAATGCAGGCAGGGAAGAGAAAATGTAGCGAAAAGGACATATTTCACTCAGAATCTATTGCAGAATTAAGTAGGTTAAAAGCATATGGTTCTCATGATCCTTTGCTTTTTGTAGGATTGTATTAGGTTAAAAAAATTGATAGATCTGCAATATGGAAAAAAAAACTAGGAAAATATATAAAAGTTGTAAAGAATATATAGGTTTGAAATGTATTATAAATTACATTTTACATCAAATAAAAATATCACTTGTGAGCACATTCCCATGTCTCATAGAGGTCTGCGACCCTGCCTTTCCCCTTTATCTCTTAGCATACAGTGCTTCCACTGCGACAAGGGATTCTGGGATATGACATGCAAATTAGCACACAGTGTGTCACCTCTTGCTTCTTACCCATTTTAACCATGGACACGTATAATCTTGCCTGCCGCAGTATACAGCTTTCAGCACAGCCAGGGTTAAAGAAGTGCACAGCCAGTAAACCTACACGCAGACAACTGTTTCAACCTTTTGGGTCTCAGTGTGAGGAAGGTAATACTGGCTTTGTAATGTGCAGCTGGGATGGGTTTCAACCCACACATTATATAAGTTATGATGGGTAAAAAAAAAAGGGACAAAAATCCTTTACCTTGTATGGAGATAAACGGACAAATGGGGGAAAAGATACCTTTAACTGCCTGTGGTCAGGCACTGACATGTAAGTGCAAATCTCACCAGATTGTGAAAAAGTTTTAGTTTTTTGAACATCACTATTTTTTCTTTTTATTCCGATGTGTGCTGTTTTTTTTTCTTTTCTTCCCTGTACAATGTACAGCAAATAAAAATATCATTTGTGCGCACTTTCACGTGTCTAAGACAGGTCTGCTTTTCACAATTATGTCTTGGCATACAGTGCCTCTACTGCAGCCTGGGATGAACTTGAAGTACTGTATATTGCTACTCACATATCCAACCAGAACCTCCGGCACGGTACTAACCAGTAGTACAGTACATTCCTGCCACTCCTAGATGGTTGGTTGTCAGTAGCGATGGGGACATATTTCCCCAGCATTCGAATTTGCCATGTAAATGGCACTGGAATATTCGCAAAGATAATATAACAAACATGGGAGAACATTTGCAAATTTTCCCCAAAAAGTAAAAAAAAAAAATTTGAAAACCTTTGCAATCCCCCCCAAAAAACTAATGTAATTTTGTCAGATATGCCCATGTTAAGCTGTTTGTGAGAGTAACCTTTAAAACATTAGTACACATTTTCAGCCCTTACATCCCTATAAGTGCTTAATATGAAATCCCACCTTAAAGAATCCTATGCATAAATCTTAGGCACAATGACAAAATATTACCAATAAAGCATCTGGAAAGTCAATTTAAGTTATGTTGCTTTAATACATGGCTGTTTCCCTAGGAAGGAAAAAGTATTGCTATAATATGACATATTGAAGACAAATTATAATCAGGCGTGTAAATATTTTTTACAGCTTGGCGCATGCTGAAATATTTCTTAAATCATTTTCATTTGGCTGATGTACTAGTTACTTAAAAATAAATAATTAATTTGTGTGTGTGTGTGTCCACACCGACAATACAGCTTTTATTAAACTCTTGTTCAAGACACCTCCGATAATAAATATCTTCTGTTGAAATCCACTTGCCTCACAAAGACCCCTGAATTGTAAAATATCTACATTCTTTCAGGTTGTAATACCTTTTATTAGATGAGTCTAACCACATATTATTTATAACACAATATATATTTCCGGTTTATGATGATATAAAATGGGCCCAACCTGCAAAGATTTAAAATTTTCTTTGTAAAAACATGAATGTGATATGAATATAACAATTCTCTATGGAATATGTCTAATGTCAAGCTCTTCTGCATCTGAATGGGCATGCAACACTAAGGAATGTCAAATTAGGTATATATACTATTACGTGTGTATCACAACCGGGGTTGCCACCACTCCGGGTTTGACCTGGAGACTACGGGTTTTGACCACGTATCTCCGAGCTATGGGTTTACCAGAAAATCTTTGGGCGTTTGCATCTCCCGCAGCAAATCCCATCAACATGGCTGCTCGACATCAAATGGTGCCGCGTTGCCATGAGAACGGGACGCCACGTAGCATAATTTCATGCCCGTTGCCATGACAATGGGACACTGTGGCATCACGTTGCCATGACAACGGGGGGTTACATGACGCATCGGTGCCATACGGCGTCCCGGTGTCATGGCAACTTGACTCTGTGACGTTACATTGTCATGGCAACGCATGCCATTTGACGTCGCGGAGCCTTGCTCACTGGACCTTGTAGGGGAGATGATGCCTCTATTGAAGTCTAACCCGATCACAACTTCACCCCCAACCACCACCTCTTTCCTCTTCATGTGGCATTTCGCCAATAGTTCTATAGAAGTCATTAAATATTTGAAGTTCATGGGGACCTTTAGTGCTACAGGATTGTATAGTCCATAAGTGGTGAGGCTGCTGGCTTGTAAAATAAAATTTAAAAAAATGTTCTATATATGTTACTTTAAACGCTGTCAAGTTACAGCTATAGATTATTAAAGTGTAGAAGGGAATCAAATTATAGTCCTGTAACTATAGTATGATAATCAAGTTGGCTATATATACAATTGCAGGTTGGAGGCTGTTAAAAGTGAAAATGCCAGGCATTCTCTTTGAATAAAAGGATAATGTCTTGAATAAATCAAAGCAGGCTCGTAGATGAGTGCCAAATTCCTTGTGCTAACAGTACATTTCATATTTGCCTTGTCTATAATCGAATGCCAGAGGTATTAATAAAAAGCTGGCTATGGGTGTGCCAAGTTAAATGTATTTTGATCTGTTGATTTGGTTTATTAAACAGTTGTCCAAAAGTAAAATAATTCTACCTTTTGTATGTAGGACAGATAATTTTATTTTCTCCATATTTTAGAAGTAAAATTCCAATATCTGCAGAATATATAATCTGGTGTTCTTTATATCAAGAAATAAAGCAGACCAACAGACGTGTGTGTATAAAACAAAAGATATATATATAATATATAATATATATTATATATATATATATATATATATATATATATAGAGAAGAAATGACCTAGGCGCAAATAAGCCAGGAAAGAGACAAAGAGAAAAATATCATAGGGCAGTATGTCTGTTACTTTCAGAGTTAAGGTGGTAAGGTATACACTTACACTTAATCAGCCAAATAAAAGCCTTTAATCCACCACTGGGATTCAGGAACACTGCTGCTGGGATTTCTTTGCTGTTTGCATGGATCTCAGACTCTCCACGACTGCTGCTTGCTTCAGGGGTCACCTTTTCATCTGCAGCTGCGTGTCTCCTTAACATGGGATATAGCTCACCAGGGAGGGGGGGGGGGGGGGGAAGGGGAAGAGGGACAATGGAACAAAAATAGTATAAAACCTTTTATTGTAAAAACTATCTAAAAAATAACAAACAGTATCTCACTCACATGGTGTGAAATAATTTCAAGCAGTTGAGAGTTTGAATTGAGTCTCTCACACTCGTAGAGTAAGCTGTCCGGTCCACTGCACTGCTGCTAGCTTGGTTTACTTCCGCGTCACGTGCTCCGGCTCCAATTCTCGCGAGACTTCGACCTCCAATGACGTCACAGCGCTATCTCCACTCCGTTCTGCAGCGCGTCTCACTCTGCTCGGTTTGCAATGCCTGCAATGACTGCAGGGTCTGCCCTACGCGTTTCTCCTCTAGGGCTTCCTCAGGGGCATAATGCGCCTAGGTCATTTCTTCTCTACATTATCCATTGCGGCAAGTGTGGAGCCGCAGACCTAATTGGCTGCATTCAAGCAAGAATAGATTGTAAGGTATAACACCTCCTGTTTGACTGATTGGCAAGGGGTAGTTAATATTTTTACTACTACAACCCCACTAAGTGTTTGGAATTTGCGCTGATTGTATTCTGTTTTCTATATATATATATATATATATATATATATATATATATATATATATATACAAATACAACTGTATGCTCATCTGCATGTCTTAGGCCAGTCTGCAACTCCACCTTTCACCATTATCACCCAGCATACAGCACTTCCACTGCAGCAAGGGAGTCTGGGAAATGACATGCAAATGAGCACTCAGTGCCACTTTTTGCTTCAAAAACCATTTTAACATGGTTCCCTATAGGCTTAAGCTTGCTGCATGGTCACAGCTTTGAGCACAGCCAGGGTTAAGGTGCATACCCAGAAAACCACCCACAGACAGCTGTTTCGACCTTAATGGGTCTCATCAGTGTGTGGCTGGTTAACTGGGTATGCACAGAAGCTATGGGAACCATGTTAAAAATGGTTTTTGAAGCAAAAAGTGGCACTGAGTGCTCATTTGCATGTCATTTCCCAGAATCCCTTGCTGCAGTGGAAGTGCTGTATGCTGGGTGATAATGGTGAAAGGTGGGGTTGCAGACCTGCCTAAGACATGCAGATGAGCATACAGTTGTATTTGCATATTTGCTTTCCTGTGGAGGGTTTTTGTCACTTTTTTTACTCACCATAACTTAACTCAGTATTATGGTGTGTATATATA
Organism: Ascaphus truei; assembly: GCF_040206685.1. NCBI lineage: Eukaryota > Metazoa > Chordata > Amphibia > Anura > Ascaphidae > Ascaphus > Ascaphus truei. Next base: position 221,014,018 of record NC_134486.1, read on the forward strand.
TATATATATATATATATATATATATATATAACAAAGACAACACAAAAATTAAGTAGCGCTAAAGAGGATGTGAAATAACCCTAATAAATGATCAATTATAATAACATATTTAAAATATTAAAATAAATTAAAATTACCACAATGTAACCTAATATCTGCAAACCATAACGTGATAGTGAAAAAAAAAAAAAGGAAAATCCAAATTGAATGTTACACTCAAACAAAAAATCCAGAGAGAAATATAGTCCCAATAGAAGATCCAGGGAGCGTCTTTGCAGCTTTAAGGGGAGTGGTATAGCCAACCACTTTTGGAATCTATGAACAAAAAACAAACAAAAGCGCAAGCTCCATAGCACGTAACTGAGTAAAAAATAAGGTACATTTATTTAAAAAATCAGCAACCCATAAAAATGTGCACTTACAGGATTTCAAACAGAACCATTCGTGGGAGAGAAATCTCTATTGTGGTCATCTGCGGTGGTAGGGTGAGTCCCAGGTTTGCAGAGTGGATGTAAACAGCCCAGGTTCACCATGAATTGGCAGCAAGATATAAAGGCATCCAATGCCTGCACGTCCTTTGCTCCCTCATACAACGATTGCTAACACTTGAAATTACCGCCAGCCGGAGCGCAGGGAAGCCAGGGACTCCAAATACAGCGTTTCGTCACACTGCGGCGACTTCATTCTCCTGATATATATATATCAGAAGAACCTTGAAACGATCAGATGAATAAATTTTATATTTATTTAAATATAAAGTTTGTAGACTCCGGTATTAGTCCACTGTTTTTTTGGTAGCGCAGCTCCTAGGAAGTGGTCCTCCTGTCACACAACAATTGTATTACAATTTTATTATAAGAATCAAGATAAAAACAGTTGTTTACTTAAAGTGCTAATCAAAACCAGCATGTAAGAAATAACTCTGGGTTCTGATGGAACAGCTGACTGCCACTCAATCTGCCACCTGTTCCTCCCAATGCGAACGCTGGTGTTAAACTGCAGCTCAAGCTGACAGATGGGAAGTCACGGTTTCGTAGGCAAGTGACGTCACAGAACAGAGCACAAGAGCGAGGCTTGGTTCCCAGCAATGGCTGCCCCTACGCATTTCACCAGCACCTATATCTTGTGTGGGTGGGGTTTACTGCAATGGCTTCTTACATAGCCCACCCATTACCATGACTACTGATGCAGCGGCCGTTATTCAAACACTTCACGTGTCATGTACATCGGAATCCTGATTTGAAACCGCGGGATGAATTCCAGCCTTCCCGCACTAAGATGCGAGTTCAGAAAAACGAATTTTAGTGTTCTGGCTTTTATAAACATGAAATTTGCACAGTAGCACAGTACTGTACACATTACAATTCATCCATTTTATTGCAAACGAAGAAACAGAATCCATGAAATTCAAACAATACATCCGCGATAAGCGCGGGAGCCTGGGGCGATTGGCCGTGTTCATGCTGCGTAGGGAAAAGCAGAGAATTCAAAATTGGCGCCGTGATGTGTTCGAATAACGGCCGCTGCATCAGTACCATCTGATTTATTGATTAACTTAACCCAAAAATACAGACTGGCAAATATTTCAGTGCTCGATTTGTGAAACGTAACAAAACAACATATATGAAAACAACATTAACAGCAATAATGAAGAATACAAACAATCTGAGATCTGAGATTAGTAACGGGAGCGGAACCTTTATTTATATACATATATATATATATATATATATATATATATATATATATACATATATATATATATATATATATATATATATATATATATATATATATATATATATATATACATATATATATATATATATATATACATACATACATACAATTTTACAATCCGGGAATAAGAGATTTGACTTTAGGTATAACACAACACCTTACAAAATATAATACTTCTAGTATAAATCAGTATGCAACAGATCTAAAAAAAAGAATAGCCGTGCCACTAAAAATATCAATGAGTAAAAAAGGTGCTATAAAGTAATCGGAAATATAATTAAATTAATGTGAATTGTGTAGACTGAAATATTCCAAAGAAAAAAAATATACAGTGTATGTGCGCTTTTTAGTCTTCTCTCCCTTCCTTTGAATGTATACATGTATACACAGGTATATGATGTACACTAATTGAATTCTTTCTGTTTGGTTGGCAGAGGAGACAGGAAGAAGAGTATTACAACCGTTTGGGAGCTGAGAGGCGCAGGCAGCACGACGAAGCAGATCGCAGATTACTTGAGCCTGAAGAGCCTGGTCTGTACAGACCTCCACTCCCACGGGAATACGAGCTCCCACCCCCACCCCTTCCGTCTAACGCTCCGCCTCCCCCACCTCAGCGAAACACCTCTTACCTCAAAACACAAGCCCTCTCCCCCGACACGGTTTACACTGCCAAGTTTGTTACATATACTGATGATGAGGAAGACACAAACCTAGCAGGTCAGGATAAGTACGCCAGCACGAGAAAGTCTTATGGTGACCTCCTTCCAGCTGCCCATAAGCCACAGCTGCCTGCTGCACGCCAGCCTCGTCCTGTGTCCGATGGCATCTTTCTTTCCAACTCATTCCAGCCACCTTCAGCCAATGCCAACAGTACTGGTTACAAAACAGGCCTGGCCCCTCCCATACCAAATAAACCAACTTTCCAGAGCAGCACCAAAGGTACAGTTGCAATCTGTGTGTGACTAGTCAGAATCTCGCACCCCTTACACTGTGGTGATTTTAGACTATCCTCTAATTTGTGATTCTTCCCTTCATACTTGGTCAGTAATTTCCGCACAGTGATTTACCTAAATCCCAGTGTCTGCATGGAAATATTCCTGTTTTTATACTGATTTAGTTTTTATTCTATCGAACCCTTCCTATCCTCGCACCACTTAATTCATCTCTCCTCTTTTCTCCAATAAGCAAATGAAGACAAAATGATTGAACAAATCAAAGTACTGTTGGTTTTGGCTTTCATGCTTTGCTTCTCCACATTTTCATTTAGGTTTGCTGAATGCTTATTGCATGCACTTTTTAGGCGTCCATTATTTTGACATTGAGTCACACGAGCAAGCTTTCCATGGAATGAATGGGAAGGGCATCACTTGGCTAAGAGTTTTAACCCAGAATGTTGACCTCTATACTGTAATAATAATTTAAAGTTTATTTCTAAAGCACTAAGATATCCCACAGCATGGCACAGTGGAGATGCCAAAACATTACACATTATTTATATTTTTTTTAGCATATTCTGATCATTTTAGAGTTCACATTAACCAACTTTTCTAAGAGCCTTTAAAATACTGTGTCCCCCCCCCCCCAAAAAAAAATAATGTAGTGAGCTCAATGTGATTTCCATTAAAGCAGCTTATCTGCCTTATTTTTACTTTCCATCTGGTTTTGCTGCAGTACACCAAGTAGCACAGAGCAGTTTTGCAGACTACAATGGGTCTTCAAATAGTCTTATCTAAAAAGCTTCCCGAAGTTCAGTGATGTCACAACCTGAAAGCGGTTTATCGTCCATGTTAATTTAGGTTTTGAACTAATTTTTAGGACTAAAATATACAGTCTAAAAATCAGGGCAAGGGTTTAAAATAGGAAGGTGAAACAGACACTCTGTTTTACGGGATGGTGAAGAAATCTAAAAAAAATAAACACGCAGAGGGAACTGCATCTTCAATAAGCATATTTTTATGTGGAATGCTGACTTCCTACATTCTGTTTTACATGTTTTATTATTCTGATGTACTTTTTCTTTAGTGACCTGCTAGCAGCAGAAGAGATTAGACTTCGGGGGAGGGTTAACCTGCTTTGTTATGAGAGGTTTTATCATATTTTCATTTCAATTTGGCAGTCATTTTCTGCGTAAAAATCCCACTCATACAGTACACTTAAAATAATTGTTTTAAAGTTCTAGCTGCGCAAGTTCATTCCACTCAGTTTTAAAAGCCAAAAAAAGCAGCATTTCATTCTAATCTAAACCTGGAATAAAACAAAAACACCCCACATCTTACTCAGAATAAGAAACTTGGTGTATCCTAATTAGGGAACATAAGTTTAGTTGTCCAAATCTGTCATTAACTGTGCTGCCTGCACATGGCTGTGGCTTACAGCCCAAAGTACAAAATGTCTAATATGAGTTGATGAATTGATGACATTTACTAATGTCTAAATCCAGGAAACACCCATTTTATTAGGCAGATGAACTGGTATTTTATGTCATGTGTCGAAATTGCATAGTGGAACACACTGATATAAATATTATAGCGCTATTCTTCCAATGGGACTCGGGGCTTCACACATTTAAAACTTTATATGAGCTTACAGTATGAGGACACTAGTAATTGCTACAGATAAGCCTCATTTTTTTTTTTAATTGAGGCATACAGATGTAGCAGACATTACCCATGTTAATGCACAAAATACCATGTGTTCTCTCCATAACCATTGTTTTCAATAGCCCTACTGTTAAATAACGCATTGTCGTTAATGCAACACATTGCGTTAACTGGTGCAATACCGTATGCTACATCTGTACCTAATGTTTGATACTCGAGGAAGGTCATTATGCAAGTATGCACCCTGGCGTCCAGTCTCCAAATAAAAGTGCACCAAGTTTAAAGATTACAGTATATAATCTTTAGGTTTAAATTCACAATATGGCTTTACATACTGTACTTTCTGTTTGTTTCCATTATGTATATATACATATATAAATGGTAACTCATGTAGCTTGATACAGAGTATTGCTACTGTATGCAAAACTGTATCCTACCAAAGATGCATGTGAAAGCGTTCAGGTAATGGGGCACTTGTTCATGTCTATTTCAGTAATAATTATGTCACAATGAAGCTGGTAATACCAATTCCCCAAACAAGATTCTCTGCTCCATGATGTTGTATACATATTCTGTTCAAATGCTAAAACAATCAGGAGAGGTGTGTGCGTGTGTGCGTATTAGTAATGTACACTCAGTGTTCCACTTTGGTTAATTTTGAATGGCAGGCCATCATCCTATTTTGTGCACCCTCCTCTCTATTAAGCCTGCAATCCCTCAAGAGAAATCCATAGAGTATCAGAGCCAGGCCCCTGTTCTGCATGATCGGTGGCACAGGGCCACATTTGCACAATAGCATGCCCTTTTACAGAAGAAGCATCTGTATTCCAGGCTCTCACATCTGTGTGTGTGTGTATATAAACTCCCTTTATTGTCCAAAGTCCTTGCTAATCTTTGCTATGCACTGCCAGAAAGTATTCAATGTATTACAGATAGTACCTTGCTGTTATATATGATTTTGGTACATCTACATAATTGGCATAGCAGGCAAACCAATTTGTACAATGTACATCACTTTCTATTGCATAAATTAAGCTTTTTATATTGCATAATCGCATCAATCTGTTTACATCTGTCTTTTTCTGCTTCTGCCCTTGTTTCTGTCTTGCACATTAACATTTGTGCAGCGTGCTTACGCCAACTGCTTGGTCCTTTAATCTACCCACTGGCTGATTGGGGACAGGTCTTGAAACCGTAATAGAACTAATGACTACACTAGTATTTTGATGTGCAATTGGTCAGCAGTTTTCTGGGTGCAAAAGCAAAGTCATGTTATCTATATGGTCCTAGAATTCTGGAAGTCCAATGGCACTCTGGTGCCTCTGGCCCATCTGCATCGAAAAGGTTAAAACACTACAAATTAGAAAAACAAAAATAGTTGTGTATCATTTAAAGTACATTTGTAAGAAACTTCAACAAATACTACACAGGTTAGTGAAGAGCGAATCTGAAAGTATGGTTGCACCTTGTCTACAGCCAGTGGAAGATAAGGGCATTGCTAAGGTACTAAAAATACTTTATATTGATCACCAATGTATTAGAAATAATTATGGAAATCTGTAGACATTGCATGATTTGTGTACATTTTGTTGTTTTTGTAGATGTTTGCCTTTTGTGGGCATTTTAGATAGTCATTATGCATAATATTAGCAAAACACCAGGTAATAATCTTGTAAGGGGTCTATGTATCAACACAGAGAAAAATTTGTTTAGACGCACTGCATTTGTTTTTTTTATATCCAATTTTGAAATCTGAACGTTAGAATTGCTCCACCGTATATATGGCATTTACTTTGGCACAAATACAGGTAAAAAGTATAGCTCAGAGAGGTGCAGATGTGATGAGTCTCATAATATAGGCGCTTCTCCCCACCTCATTCTAATGACATTCACTCCCCAGGTAGGTAAGACGGGCAGAATTGGAGAAAATTACTTGGATGTATTGGTGCAGGATGAAAATGGCCCAGTTCTTCACCAAAATGACCTTGATACATAGACCCGTTCTGTTTTAAAGGCTTAGAGGAAATGCTAATCCTATTTTTATTTTTTATTTGTATTTTTTTTTTGTATTTTTTTTTTATTTAATGATTTAATTTCTGCCATTACTTTTGGATATCAAACCTATTGGCAATATATTGTGTCAACGTAAAGTTTAAGTGAAAGCCAAATCATTTTAATATGTAACATTAATTTGAGAGCATTCTAATTTTGGTTTGGAGTGTTGCAAATGGCTTCACATATCAATATATGATTGAAACCACCTCCCATTTGGCATCTGAAAGGCAGCATTGCATGTTTCAGTACAGATTGCATTATAAGCAGAAACTGGGACAGTAGAGGACATACAGTATTTATATTCCAGGTCGCAACGGCGTAGAGAATTACATTAATTGTCCTATTGATATTATAAAAACTTCGTTGTTAACATAACCGTTGCCAACTGAAGAAATTATATTTGATTTTGAGTAAGCTTCTTGATTATATGCATTTCAAGTTTAAATGAGCTAAACATGCAATGCTGATTTCATACAGGAGCTAACATGCATGCTTTGTCTTCCCTTTGTGAGAGAGCGCAGTCGAGGGTGCAGAGTTTTTTGTAGTATGGTCATTACCGTATTGGCCTGAATATACAGTAGTGCTGTGTTTTTTTTCCTAACATTGTCCTTCCGAAACTGTACTCGTATTATATGCGCAGCCTAACACCTCCTATTTTTCATGTAGAACACCTTCAGAACGTTAGGGGCGTATTATGTGCGATGCCGTACTATATTCGGGCCAATACGGTAGTTACCCAGATAATGAAAAGTAATGCAACTTTAGTATAAAATAATCCAACAATAATGCCACAGCTAAATGTTCACTTAATTTTCTGCCACGCAATTTTTATTATCAGGACCAAACTCTTACACTGGATCAACAGGCTCAATAGCTGGAAGCAATGAAGTTTATAAGGATCCCAGAGACAAACGGGTGAAAAGGTAAAAAATAATGTTCTCTTTGTGTGGGCTGCCTAACTACTCCCCAGCTGCATTGCTCGAACCTCTTGAATCACATATGCTAAATTTCTTTGTCTGTATAATCAAGTGGTTCAATTTCTTGACCCTTGTCACCATACTGTATATAGCACTGCAAGTTGAATGGATCAAATAGACATATACTATATTTTCTTGTTGCTCGCTTCACATGCCGCTCTATTCTTATACAATGTGGTAAGACCGATCTATACCCTACATGATGCTTGGGCGATTGCAGTACGATCAGCCACTTTAGATGATGTTGAATTCAGCCCTTGGTGCAGGGGTGTGCATCTCAAGTCCTCCAGGGCCACCAACAGGTCAGGTTTTCAGGATATCCCTGCTTCAGCACAGTTGGCTCAATCAGTCTTTGACTTGGCCACCTGTGCTGAAGCAGGGATATCCTGAATTCCTGACCTGTTGGTGGCCCTTGAGGATTGGAGTTGGCCACCTTTGCCTTCATGTGTTTGTTCTACAAGTGTTGAGTTGCTTGATTCCTCAGTGCCAGCACACAGTCTACTTTATTTAATGGAGATCCAGAAGGATCACAATCTGAACGTTGTACTCCATTTAAGCTGAGCAGTTGATTGTGGAGGTTTGGGAGAGGGAATGTGATGCCTGTAAGTAAATACACCAGTACTAATTTAAAGCAGCCGTCTGCGCTGATCGGCAGGATTTATATTTTATTTTTTACGTTTAAAGATGTTTTATTGAAATATTTTTTCCCCCTCCAATGTTGCTTTTCTTTTTAAAATCTGATGCTCCATTCAAGAGATATAAGCGTTTGAAATCTTACGTGCTCCGGAGGGTAAAATGAAGCTCTCCCCACAGCCCAATGCAGTTTGGTTATGCAAAAAAAATGCAAATATGTCCTAATGCATATTGCTTTTTTTTATAACCTTCAAATGGTGGTGCTAGTCAATCATGGTGTAATTATCAACCTTAAATTTAGGTGGTGCAGGGAACTATGCCAACTGTTATATATTGGGAGACGTGTGTTCATTGCACTCATTGACTACTTTTCATTTACCAGATCAGTTATAGTAATAGACAATAAAAATATATGTTATAGATAGGGTTGCCAGGTATCCGGTATTTGGTTACTCTGTCCGGTAAAAATGAGAGATAATAGCAGACATGTATGTGTGTGCCGGTATTACCTCTCCAGACTTGGTAACCAATCGTGGGATTTCCCCCGAGACAGGGGAGAGCTGGGCTGCTGCTGCTGCTGCTGGGCAGCTTCCTCCATTCTGATTGGCTGCTGCTGTGTAATGCAGCCAATCAGGAGGAGGTGACAGGAACCTAGGGGGTGAGGCTAAAGAGTGGAGGGAAAGCATGTAGCAGAGAGGTGAGGCTGTGTCCTGTGTGTGTTTGTTCTGTTTTGCCCTGGTTGTGTGTGTGTCTTCTCCGGCTGTCCTGTGGGGTGATAATGATGGGGAAAGGAGGGAGCTGAGAGAGGGGGAGGGGCAGGGGGCTGAGAGGATGAAGGGAGGGGTGATGAGAGATGACGAAGGCAGAAGTTTGATGAGTGGGATGAGAGGATGAGGAGGGCTGCAGTATTGCTCGCCTTGTACAGTATGACTGCAGGTCAGTTATTTATAAATGATCTGACCATTACGTCATTTGTTCTAAATTTCACTCCAAGCATGCATTAATTTCATATTCTATTTCCTAAAAAAAAATCCTCGGAAGGGCACTCCCTCCCAAGACCCCTCCCCAGATTATATTCTGTTTTGTAAAAAAAAAAAAAAGTGGTGCAAATTGGTGAATACTTGGAGTGAAATTTAGAACAAATGATGTACCAGTCAGGTCATTTATAAATAACATTCTTCCCCACCAACGATTCTCGCGCGTGTCGCACCTTTCACCATTTTGTCCAGTATTTTTGGACAAGCCACCTGGCAACCCAAGTTATAGATCATTTCTTGTACAAAAGTATGCTTACACAAGATAATGTAAGAAATACAAAAACATGTGTATCTTTTAAAGAACCAGTGAGGCTTAAAATGCACAATAATAGAATAAGTCAGTCTAAATGTAACTCTGCTTCACTAATTACACTAGTGTTTTTAAAAGAAGCAAATGGAGGATAAATCTCATTACGTGCCCATGATGATGCTTACATGGCTCCTTTTCAGATATCTCTTATGTTGTGATAAACATTTTTTTTAAGGTTCTTTAGTGTCAGCCCTTACTATAGAATAGAATCCTTAGACCAAAATGTACATAGGGCATGTGCATCCCAATATGTGAATCAACAAAACAAATCCTCTACTGTTCTTAATGGTAACATTATAGAAGCTAGAGCTTTCCCCATACTTTTTAACATAAAAAAAGGCTGGACATGCTAAGTGGGCCAAATGCTAATATTATAGGAGCTAAACTCCTATTGACTTCTGATGGGTATTGCTGATTTAAAACCTTTCACTTCCTGCTCCTCCGTATACCTATAAAATAGTGTATAACATGAATCCATTTTCCAGTAATTGGTTGTATGATTTATTCAGTTTGCATGTTTGCTTTTCTTCCCTTGTTCCATGCAGCCAAGACGGGGATATTGGTACAACAGGAGGAGCACCAGAGAGTATGACATTTAAGGAACGCCAACGTCTCTTCTCCCACGGCCAGGATGTTTCTAACAAAGTAAAAGCTTCTAGGAAGTTAATGGAACTGGAAAGTGAACTAAACACAAAATGATCTTGGGGAATAATATAATAAGGCACCTTATGGAATCCTGGTTAAAAAATAAAATACAAAATATCCTAATCAAGGGTTGGGGGGAAAAGTGTAAAAGGGAGGAATATATATATATTTTTTTTTGTAAAGAGTGATTTTATGATTCATTTATTCTGAGACTGTTAATTCAAAATATAGAGATATTGCAATAGAGAAGAATGATTTGCTTCCTTCACATTGAACTCATGGTTTATACAATTTACACTGTTAAATGAGGTTTTAATTATATGGATCACATGAAGGCAATTGTATGATATATTTTTTTTCCGGGGGGAGCCCTTATGGAAGTGTATGTTCATAGCATTTTTGGAATGCACATGTCAATCAAAAAATAAAAAATAAACATTTGTAAGTTGAACTGCTGCAATTGTTCCTCTAAAATGTCAAGATGTTCTCTGAATTAAAGTTTTCGAGGTGGGGAAGGCTGCATCATTCTCATATTCTCAGTATAAAATGTATAATATTTGGTTGCACCAGAGAAAAATGTGCTCTGTTTCTTTCTTTTTGCGTCAATTGGCTCAAATTAATTCACTGGTGGTTTCTTTGAGTAATTATTGAACTCTTCTCTTGAAAGAGAGGGGGCAAAAGGTATATAGCATATGGCTATATGGTTACTCTTGTACCAAGGTAGAATCTGCATTTTAGATCTCCAAAGAGATATATGGAGGATACTTGTTTTGTAATAAAAAATAAAAAAAGCTCATTTTATAAATAAAATACTTTGGCAGCCACTTGAAATTAACTTCCTATAACTCGGATGTGTATTGTTTTATTCACATGATAAAAAGAACACTTTATATATATATATATATATATATATATATATATATATAATTGCCCCTTGGAAGCCTTCGGTTGGGTAGAAGTTAAAATAATAGCCACAATCTACAATTTCATCAATGATATTTTACAGTGGAAAAAGTAAACTAAAAACTATAAGACATTTTATGTTGCACCATTAATACAATAGTTCTTTAGCACTATTCATCTTGCACCGGTAGTTTTGATTTGAATTCATAATAGGATCACTTAATACAAGTATGTAGTACCTTCTCTAAAAAGTTTTCTTCACCATCCAGCCTTGGTAAATGGCCTGTGTGTACATTGGGTGCCAGATATATGTATGGATAATCCCCAATCTCATTGCAACATGGGTTTCTGCTCTGGTGTTACTGACTACGTGCTCCATGTTACTATAGGTGGGGAAAAGTTTGTATTACCAGACAGACATGGCAAAATAAATGTTATTATTGCTATCCTACACCATAATGTGAAATAAGATCACAATCTAATTTGAATGCTTATTGTGGTCATGTATAACAAATTTCTTCATGGAGAGCACTACTGTGCATTGAAAAACAACACATTGCGGGCTTCTAGAAAAAAGTTTAATAATTTACCCAATTCTGAAAGTTGTAGACTGTTTAATTATTTTTCTTAAATGTATTGTTTCATTTCTTCAATTGTCTTAAATTAGGCATGTTTGTCGGATTTGTGGGAAATTAAACCACTTCAATTTCAAGATCACTGTGTGATATTAGAAACATTTATTTTGTGATTTCGAGCTTACCTGTGTTTTACCTATACAGTTTTAAACAGGGAGTAAGTGGAGTTCTACCGTAAAAGAATATATAATAGAATATGTGCAATTCCAAATAAGTAAGGCAGATGATTACTCCCCTATAATGAAGATTACTTTTGTATGATGAGACCAGGCAAGCGGATTATGATGAAACCACACAAATGTATTCCTTTTTCATATTAGTTGACACATTTATAAATAATTGTTTGGGGTTCTCGGCTAACCTTGTAAAACATGAAGTAAAGAGTTTGCAGTGCCAATTACTCTCCAGCCTTGGCTTTAAGTTGTTGACTCAACCTTTACTCATCTTAAACACTGGTAGTTAAACTGTACTACTTAGTATAAAACGGCATCATTACGCTGTCCCCTTTTAAAGCTTTCATCTGCACTATTCATGATGTTTCCTCTCTTCAGTCTAGGCTTGTCAAGTCTCCGTCATTTGCTGTGAGTCTTACTCTTTGTGAAGACAATCTTGTCATTTTTGGCATTAGTGATCCCAAAGGCTTCAGTAGACTTACTCTTAAAACCCAGAACTTTTTCAGTAAAATACTATATTTTGGGGCCAGAACCCAGAAACCACTCATTTGGACCTTGATATATACCAAGAGGAGGCATTTTAGACTCCTGCAGTAAATTAGATGTGGGACTTTATAAATAAGCCCGTACCCACCTGTAGTCTCCGAGATCCACTTCTGGAATCCCTTATAGAAGTTGACAATGCAGTGTTTGGATGTGTAAATTATGTTTCAAATGGTCTGTAACTAAAGTCAATGTTGCATACATGTAATTGCTGTGTTATGTGATTATAAAATGTTTATGAAGGACTGGAGTGCTTTCTCTTTCTGATGATTAAGAAAAGGCAGGCCTATCCCAACCTACTCTGACTACTTGAGAACATTGGCAGTCATGCTATGGTCCAAATTATTGAGGTGTATTTTAAGTGCAAAGAGCTAAGCAAAGAATGATTATTATTGGGAATTCATTTTGTTGCTGCTATACAACTAGACAAGTTTTTAGCAAATGAGCTAAAGAAAAAAAAATGGATGTGTCCATATGACTGTCCTTGATATGCATAGAATTGCTTTTCATAATTGTGAATTATGATATTGAAAACATCACAACTGCTGTAATTTCCAATTTCTACTGTATTTCACTTGTAACCTATTTTTAATAAAGTTTGTATGTATTTAAGTCTTTCTGTATTTTTGTAACTTATCCCTCTTATTGAATACTATGACAAATGTAATAACAATCTCAGGATTCACAAATTTATGCGATAATATATTCATCATGATTGTCTATTGGCAAAATATATTAGACACTTTTTCTGTAGAACTACAGTATTTGTGATTTTCATAAGGACTTAATCCCCAGATTCTAAGCGTCTAGACAGGATTTAGAAGGTCCTGTTTATAAAAAATAACTACAATTTAGTGTACAGACACCAATCTAGAAAATATCTCAAGTGACACATGGAAGGTGAAGAATAAAATTGAAGGATGCGTATGCTTGATATATATCAGAAATATATATAAATAGAGCACAAAACTTGGATATAATTCGTATACCATACATTTATGGCAGACCACATCCTTTGTTTCCATTTTGGGAATTACTTCCTTGATGTCAAAGTGAGTTTTAGTACCCATTTAAATTTTAGCTCTTTGTTTTAATTTTTAGGTATAAAATATAGTTTAAACGTCAGTAATCATGGAAAAGGTAAGCGGTAAAACAGACACCAAATTGTATAGTATGGTGAAAATCAAAATCAAAAAAGGATCACTTCTAGAGTGATCGATCATTGTCTTAACCCTTTTGCTGCCAGAGAGGCAACGTGATATTATTGCTGTAACAAAATCATTTGTTTCTACAGTACATTAAATAGATTGATTTTGTTTTTTATATGTCCCTGGTGCCCATATTTCTACTTCTTGCCACCCCGCTCAAGAGCCTGTTGCCATTTTACCATCTCCTATATAAAAAAAACTAAACCACTAGAATTTTGATCCCAGGTAAATTTCCACCAACTCCACTCCTCTTCCACCCCCCCCCCCCCACACACACACACACACACACACACACACACACACACACACACACTCTCTCTCTCCACCTTGCTCTACATCTCCTCTTATCTCTTACCCCCCCCTTTCTCGCTGACGCGTCCTTTTCTCTCCCCCCCCCCTTTTTCTTTGCCCCCTCATTCTCTCTGCACCCCCCCCCCCCCCCATCCTGTTAAGTCCCTGTCTGGGAATGGGGTCTGTCCTGACACAGACACTGGAAATTGACTGGCTTCTGGGGCAAGCCCCGCTCTCTGCCCGCCTGACCTGCCCCCCTAGGATGCTGGGGCACCTACGTGGCTCCTCCCGCCCCTTAGTTACCCCTCTGGCAGTACTTTTCAGAGCAGGATTTTTTTTTCACTTTGTTTTTAGCTTGTAACTGAAAATGAGATGTTTGTGCCAATGTACTGTAGCTTTACTGTATGCAAAGTTTATATTGTGTGCCATTCCCACTGCAGTGATAATCAACATGCGAGTCCTTGCACACAAGATTTAGGTTACTAACATGCTTGTAGTCAAAACACATATCCCCCGCCCCCCTCCCTCCCCCCCCCCCCCCCCCCAATCGCAGAAAGGGACAGCTGTAGGAATCTATATGTATTACCAGTTGTGGTGCTTTACCTGTTAGGCTCACAGGAGGCCTGAACCTCCGCCAGTGAGAGCCTGGGGTGTATCCTCTGGAATGATATGCATATAAACACAGCACCTCCACCTGTGTAGGATTCTAAGGGTAGAATGACCCCTGACTCAGGACCCACATATAGTAATCACATACACCAGAGTACAGGTAACACAGTTTACTATAGGCAGATAACACAGAACACATAACCATAACATCCACAGTGTCACCCTGTAATACTACTGGCACAACTACCGGGTCACCTCGCAGGGCTTTGTACCCCACACCTTATTCCCAGGTGTCTCAATAGTCCCAAGAGTTCTGCAACCCACCCCTTAGGCCTTGGCCATGTTTGGCGCTTGCTGCCGCTCGCTCTACCAGGAGCTTTTTGCTGTCCTTACAGAGGAGACAGCAAGCGCTTGGGGGGCGGGTATCACTGTGTGTGTGTGTGTCACTTGGTAGCTGTCAGTGTGTGTGTGGCACTGGGGAACGTGTGTGTGTGTGTGTGTGTGTGTGTGTGTGTGTGTGTGTATATTATATAATGTTTTTCAAATTAAAAAAAAAGACATGTGAGAATAAATTATTTATTAACATTGTGCAACTTTGATAAATATATTCACACGCATACACATACACATGCATACACACACAGACACACACACACACAAAGGCACACACACACACACACACATGCATACACATACACACACATGCATACATACACAAACACACACATGCATACACATACAAACACACACATCCATACACACACACACATGCATACACACACACACACACACAATGCACAAACACACACATAGACACACACACACAGGAGACATGGATCGGGGCAGAAGGGGGACAGGGATCGGGCAGAAGGGGGGGCAGGGATCGGGCAGAAGGGGGGCAGACCGTCAGGGGCCGGGCGCGTCACTGGCCAGGGGCGGGCCAGTGACGTCACGGAGCTGGTTCGCCCTCATTGGGCGAACCGCTCACGTGACCGGCCTGTCTCGCCGGTAAGCGGGGGAATTTTAAATTCCCCTAAGATCTGCGCTTCCGGAAGCGCAGGTGAGCCCCTACTAAAGCCGCTCTAATTGCGGCTGTAGGGGCTCAGTGCTGAGCGGGAGCGCGCGTCAGCACGCTTCCGCAAGCACGCAGGGAACATGTCCGGGGCCTTAGGCGTGATCAGTGCCTGTGTGGTACCGGTAATGGTGGTGCACTTGGTGACTGTACCTGCCCGGGGCTCCTGCACCCAGGTACTGCAGAACTGAAGAGGACCCGTCTGTCCAGCGTCTAAGCGATGGCGTCCTCCTGGTGGATGGTCTCACCGCTCACACTCTGCTACTGCAGAGAATGAGTCCCTTCAACACTGACCCTTCTTGTCAGAGCATGCAGAACTGCAGCTGTGTCCCTGACTAAACTGACTACCAACAGGGCAAAGTCCCTAACTGCAGGGGCCTTCCCTAGAGCAGCCACAATCCTAATGGTGAGTTGGGCCTTGGGGGGGAGTGGGGTAACCTGGCCTAGTGTAAGAGCCACTTGCTCCCTACACACACTACCTCCCCCTACCTTATCCCAGCACCAACTAACTCCCTGCTCTAGTGCACAACAATGTATCTAACTGCAGGGGAATGACTTAAGCCCTATTGGCTGCTGTGAGTCACCTGTGCTCAAGGCCCTGGGGCTACTGGGAGTCGTTCCCCATAGGCCTCTATCATTGCGGCCGCGTGCGCGATCTTTACCGTGCATGTGCAAACTTGTAATGGCCGCCGCTAGCTCCCCCTGTGCCTGCGCGAACTCTGGGAAGCCCTGCACTATTGTAATGGCCGCCGGCCACCTTCTGCATATGCGCAGTCCCGCGCCAATCGCAAGATGGCCGCCATGATGCTTCTGCGCATGCGCAAGCCTTCGCACACGGGCAAACACAATAAACATGGTGGTGCCCTGTAGCTGATGTCGCCGGGAGCCCCTGGCAACACACTCGCCCCTGCCATTCCCTGCACATGGAGCAGAGGTCCCGGCAACAGAACGCAAGTAAGGGGGACCCTGCTACACTGTCAAAAACAATTTAATGAGTTTATAATCTATCGATCACTTAGAAGTAAGATAAAATGGCAACCTAACTCATCCATGGCAAGAAATAAGATGCAATAACGGTTTTAATATTGTTACGCCGGTGATGCCCGCAGACCAGACCCATCCCCTGTGCCGAATGGGGGAAGTAGGGATACACGCACCCGCAGCAAAGGGAGCGAGTCCAGAGTGTGGTGTTAAGCGTTGCCAGGCCAGATATGAGTAACATAGACAATACTTGCCGGTACCAGGTATACGAGTAGAATAGTGATTGCCTTGCTGAGGTCAGGGAGCGGAGAGATGAGGAAGGTTGAAGTACAAGCCGTGATCGTGGGATGCCAGAGAATACGTAGTCCAAGGAGAGCCGAAGTCGAGAGCCAAAGGGGGTAGTCGTACGAGCCGTGTCAAAACCTGTAGTAACCGAGAGTTCACCAAACACTTCCATACAGAGACGTATGTCGAGCGATGAGTGAGGGCTCAGAGATGCTAGATTTTGCTGGGCTGACCAATCTGATGGAGGTGGGTCAGGAGGACTGCAGGGAGCCTCTCTGGATAGGTGTGGCTGATACAACCCAGGTGAGCACTGGTTTGATAAAGCACACCATGCGAGAAACGCGTTAGAGTTTTCTCTTTTTAATTAGCTATGTCCAAATAAATAATTTGTTATTTTTCCATTAGCCTCCAGTTCTCGTTCTTTAATAGTTGCGCTCCAAGTCTTTTCCTCCTGCTAACTTGAGCACTGGTAGCACTCTGATTACACCCGTGCGGTGTACGGGGGCGGAGCCTTAGCAGGAGTGTAAGTAGAAGAGTGGACGCTGGGCGTGCTCTGTAAGCAGCGTGTGCGGGAAGGAGGACCTGCGCCTGCCACTGAGGAGAAGGAGCGGTGGGGCCGCTGAGGGGAGG
This sequence comes from Ascaphus truei, assembly GCF_040206685.1. Taxonomy (NCBI): domain Eukaryota; kingdom Metazoa; phylum Chordata; class Amphibia; order Anura; family Ascaphidae; genus Ascaphus; species Ascaphus truei. The sequence goes on from NC_134486.1 coordinate 221,031,345, forward strand.
GGCCCTGCGGCGACGCAGGAGCTGACGGGCCGTGGAGGCAGGTAAGCGGAGGTTGCGCTGCGCGCCCTGAGTCTCCGTGAGGGTAGTCTGTGTATTGCGCGGACGGTGCTGAGAAATCAGATTCCTAACAGTACCCCCCTCTTCAGGAACGGCCTTTGGACGGTCCTCAAAAGGTTTTCTACGGAAACCTCCTGAAGGCTCTAAGAAGAGCCGGAGCATGAATGTCCTTTAAAGGAACCCAAGACCTCTCCTCGGGTCCAAAGCCTTTCCATTGTACCAGGAACTGGAGTTGACCCGTGGTCATGCGGGAATCCAATAGAGATTGAACCTCATACTCTTCGTTATTTTGGATGGTAACTGGATCCGGCTTGCGAGTCTGGTCCGGGAAGAAATGATTGGAGACGAAAGGTTTTAAGAGAGAAACATGAAAATCATTGGGGATCTTCATACTGTGTGGTAGCTGGAGGCGAAATGCCACAGAATTGATCTGTTCTCAAATAGGAAAAGGACCCAGAAATTTAGGTGCCAATTTTGGGGATGGTACCTTTAAGTGGATATTTTTATAGGAGAGCCATACCAAATACCCTGGCCTGCACCTGGGCGCAGGACGATGGCGGCGATCGGCCTGAAGTTTAGATCTGTGGGAGGAGTTGAGAAGGGTCGTTTGAATCCTGGACCATGCTGTTTGGAGAAAAGAAATGCGTTCGTCTACGGCCGGTATCCCAGAAGGAATGTTGGAGATGGGCAAGCAGGGAGGGTGAAACCCATCATTTATTTTAAAGGCGACTCATGGGTGGCTTCATTCTTGGCAGAATTAACAGCATACTCCGCCCAAGGGAGGAGTTGAGTCCAATCATCCTGGGAGTCAGATATAAAGCATTTTAGGTACTGGTTAATCCTCTCCGTCTGTCCTTTGGACTGTGGTTGATATGCAGAGGAGAAGGAGGAAGAGATGCCCAATCTCTTAGTGAAAGTTCACCAAAACTTGGACACAAACTGGGACCCTCTGTCAGAAACGATAGAAGAAGGGATCCCATGACTCTGAATAATTTGCTCCATAAAGATATCAGTGAGGGCGGGAGAGGTGGGCAGTCCCTTAAGTGGGATAAAATGAGCCATCTTAGAGAATCTATCCACGACCACCAAGATTGTGTTCATTCCTCTGGATTTGGGTAACTCCATGATGACATCCATAGAAATATGGGACCAGGGACGGTCGGGGACTGGAAGAGGTAGGAGGAAACCTTGGGGTTTTTGACAAAGTGTCTTGTTCTGTGCGCAGATAGGACAAGCGCGGGTATATTCCAAAATATCTTGGGACATTTTGGGCCACCAAAAATTCTGACGAATAAGGTCGAAAGTCTTCTTAAAACCTGGATGGCCTGTGGATTTCAAAGAGTGACCCCAGGTCAGGACTTAAGGGACAAACTTGGAGGGTACGAAGAGTTTGCTGTCGGGAACCACCAAGTCCTTAGGAATGCGTCACTGAGTGCATAATTTTATCGAGGTTCTTGAAGGTAGATGTGGCGAGAATCCTCTCCTGTGGGAGAATGGTCTCCAAGGACTCCTCTGGTCTCTCCTCAGAAGAATGTTTTCTGGAAAGTGTGTCCGCCTTTACGTTCTTTGTCCCGGGAATATAAGAAAGGTGAAAATCAAACCTGGAAAAAAAAAAAAGAAACCAACGAGCCTGTTGTGGACCAAGGCGTCGGGCGTTCTCGATGTAGAGAAGGTTTTTGTGATCCGTGAGGATAGTAAACGGTTCTTTCGACGCCTCCAGGAGATGTCTCCACTCTTGGAGAGCCATCTTCACGGCCAAGAGCTCCTTGTTGCCCACGTCGTAATTCCTCATAGAATTTCTTAGAGAAGTATGCACAGGGGTGTAACTTGTCTTGGGGGGTAGGTCTCTGAGACAGCCCTGCGCCGCAGTCAGAGGCGTCGACTTCCAACACGAAGGGGAGATTGGTGTTAGGATAACGGAGGATTGGTGTGGATACAAATGCTTCCTTGAGTACCTTGAAGGCGGAGTGAGCCTCAGGTGACAAGCAGATGGGTCAGCCCCTTTCTTCGTAAGAGCTGAAAGGGGCGCCACAATGGTAGAAAAATTACGTATAAACTTGCAATAGTAATTCGCGAACCCCAAAAAGCGTTGTATGGCCTTGAGATTATCAGGTCTTGGCCATTCAGTCACTGCCTGAAGTTTACCAGGATCCATCATAAAACCCTCGTCAGAAATGATGTAACCCAGGAATTGGGTAGAGGTCTGGTGGAAGGTACACTTCTCCAGCTTGGCGTACAGATGGTGTTCACAGAGGCGAGAGAGAACGTAGGAGGTGTGGCGAATATGACCCTGGAGGTCTTTGGAAAAAATCAGGATGTCATCCAAGTAAACTATTACAAAAATGTTGAGTACCTTACGAAAAACGTTATTGATAAAGTTCTGGAAGACTGCTGGGGCATTATATAACCCGAAGGGCATTACAAGATACTCGTAGTGGCCGCTACGTGTGTTGAATGCCGTCTTCCATTCGTCCCCCCGTCTGATGCGCACCAGATTATAGGCTCCACGTACAGTAGATCCAACTTTGAAAGAATCTTAGCGCCTTGTAGTTTATCAAAGAGTTTGGTAATGAGGGGAAGGGGGTAACGATTTTTAACGGTGATGCGATTCAAACCCCTGTAAACAATGCAAGGCCTTAACGAGCCATCTTTCTTCTTCACGAAGAAAAATCCAGCCCCTGCTGGGGAGTTGGAGGGGCGAATGAAACCCTTCTTGAGGTTTTCTTGGATATATTCGTCCATGGCCTAAGACTCTGGTAGAGACAAGTGGTAGGTCTTGGATTTAGGCAAACTGTAACCTGGAACAAGATCGATCGGACAATCATAGGTCCTGTTAGGGGGCAAAAGATCCGACTAGACATTATTGAAAACGTCCCGGAATTGATGGTAAACAGAGGGAAAGATAATCTCAGGAACGGTGGTATTAGCCAAAAGTTGGGATGCTTCGCCTGATCTCGGTTTCCAAGTGATGGGTGAAGAGGAAGTCCAATCTATCAGAATATTGTTTAGCTGTAACCACGGAAGGCCAAGGGTTATGGGTGTTCCAGGAGCATGGATGGCATCGAGGCCTAGGGTCTCCTTGTGAGAATGGGAGGTCAGAAGGAGAGGAGCCATCTCTTGGGAGATGTATGCCAGGGTAAGAGGACGTCCGTCTATACCGACCAGTGCGATGGGGCTCTCCTTCCTCACGAGCGGTATGTGGTTCAGCCTGGTGAATTCAAGATCCATAATGAACGCTGCGGTAGAGGTATGAAAGTTATCGCCCGTAAGAGAGACAGGTATGGTGAGCTTCTTAGGGAATTCTCCCTTAAGGAGGAGGCGAGGAGACATGACACCCAGCGAGAGCCTCTCTATACTCACTGGGTGTTCCCGTTTCCCGGCCGCAGAGGACATTCCCGAACCAGGTGCTCAGCGGATCCGCGGTAGAAACACAATCCCCCGGCGTGGCGGAATTGCCGTACAGGTGTGCGGATGCGTTGTACCCCCAGTTGCATCGGCTCAGGTAGCTCCAAGGCAGGACGAAGAGGAGTGGTGGTACTTGTAACCGCAGGAGTACTGAGGAAGGGAATTTGGAAATTAGAAAAACGAGAGCGCTGACGCTGGGAGCGGCGTACCTGGATGCGTTGATCCATTTGGACTGCTAGTTCGATAAGAACCTCCAATTGATCGGGCCTGGGTTGGCGAGCAAGTTCATCCTTGATGGGATCAGCCAGGCCTTGCCAGAATACAGAGACGAGAGACTCCTGTCCCCAGTTAGTCTCGGCTGCGAGAGTCCGGAACTCCACGGCATACTGCGTCACCATTCGTCGCCCTTGCATGATCTGAAGGAGAGAAACAGATGCCATCTCCCGGCGTGCGGGGGAATCGAATACTTGTTGGAACTCGGCCTTAAAAGCTGGATAATCCTGGGTAAGGTCAGAACGTCGCTCCCAGACCGAGGAGGCCCAAGCCAGGGCGCTGCCCGTCAGGAGGTTATAAATGTAGACTACCTTCTTACGTCCAGTATCGAAGTGATGGGGGACCATTTCGAACTGCACCTCACACTGGTTGAGAAAACCCCTACATACGTGCGGTTCGCCAGCGTAGTGTTTGGGAGGCGGAATTTTTATGTCAGAGCTGCTAGCAACTGCTGCGCTTGCGGGCTGGGGCTTAACGCCAGAAGAGGGGTCGGCTGGTATTCGGGCCGAGAGTACCGCGATCTGACGCGTTAATGCCACAATTTGATCCGCCATGGCCTGGTTTTGCTGAAGCAGATCGGAGAGAAACTGCCTTAGTTCAGTCTGGTCTGCGTCTTGTGGGCTCGGCATAATGTTATGCCAGTGCTGCCCGCAGACCAGACCTGTCCCCTGTGCCGAAGGGGGAAGTAGGGATACATGCACCCGCAGCAAAGGGAGCGAGTCCGGAGTGTGGTGTTAAGCATTGCCAGGCCAGATATGAGTAACGTAGACAATACTTGCCGGTACCGGGTATAGGAGTAGAATAGTGATTGCCTTGCCGAGGTCAGGGAGCGGAGAGATGATGAAGGTTGAAGTCCAAGCCGTGATCGTGGGATAGAAAAATAGCGTCTGCGCTCATAGGTTAATATTAATAGTGATCAGTGATTAAAGAGACCCTTATGGGAAATGAAACAACCTGATTAAGATGAGGTCTATGCCGCTGTTCTCATGGGATGGCTCAGCACTCCAAAACTAGTACAAAACGAAAAGAAAAACAGCGCAAAAAGACCTCATAGTGTAGTATATTAAAAGTAATAATTTATAACAAAGGTGAGTATTGCACGTACATCAAGATTAAAAATACACAGCATGACATGTTTGGGACATGTTACCACTCGGCAAAACAGCAACACAGGAACACGATGTGCAGGCTTGGGTTTCCTTCCTCTGGTAGCAGGGACCCAGGACCGAAGAGATCCACTCGCAATAAGGGTTCTTTCCTTCACGGTAGGGATACCACTGCCGTAGTCACAGAGGAGGTATTTCTCCTAGCCGGTTCCGGGTTAGTCCGCGTGTGCGTATGACGTCATCAATTGGCGTCTCTGCTGTGCGCGTCGCGCCGCGCTGGATATTGAAACAACCCAGCAAATGTCCCAAAGCACAAATTCAAAGCTGCTCAATAGGGACAAGAATTAATAACATTCTAATATAGACTAAATACATATAATACTGCTTCCTAATGTTAAAATATTCAAATGATACGGTCTAGGTCTAAAAATCAACACAGACACTTTAATAGTTAGTAGAGAGAAGAGAAGGATTTCTAATCAATTATATAAAATCCTAATAATCACTGGTGGATTATAATAAAAGGCTTGCAGGGAGATCAAAATAGTGACCAAACGTCAATTTCCTCGTTCAGACCAGTGGGGACAGAGTCTGTAGTTTGTAAATCCATAAGCTTTCTTGCTTAGATAACATTTTATCTCTGTCCCCACCACGTCTCCCCGACGAAACAATCTGAATACCCATATATGTTAGTAACGTGGAGTCACAATTATGTTTGGACTTAAAGTGTCTGGATACGCTATGTTGTTCGAAATCTATCTTAATGTTTCTAGCGTGTTCTAAAATTCTAATTTGCAGAAATCTTTTTGTCCGCCCCACATACTGATACCCACAGGGGCATTGTAAAAGATAGACCACATATGTTGATTTACAGGATATGCAATCTTTGACGATAAAATTTTCTTTCGTGGTATTTGATTGAAATTTTTTACGATCTGTACTTAACATTTTGCAAGCTTTGCATTTCGCACAGCAATAATTCCCGTTGGGTTTATTAGGCATCCAAGGAATCTCCATGGATGTAATTATCGGAGACCCAATGTCACTTGGTGCTAGATAGTGTTTTAGAGTCTTAGCCCTACGGTAAATAAAGCTGGGTTTTTGGTGGATGGAGGGACCCAAAATTGGATCATTACATAAAATATTTTAGTTTTTGTTCATTATTTTTTGAATACTAGTGCTGACTGAATTATAGTCTGTAATGAATGGAACTTTTAATTTATCACTAGTATCTTCATTAATCGTTTGTTTTTTCTGAAGTAATAATGAATCCCTCTTCATATTGTCAACTCTTTCTAGTGAGTTGAGCAACAGGGCCTTGTCGTACCCTTGCTCAATAAACCTCTCAAAAAGAGAGGCCGATTGAGCTTCAAAGTCAGTTTGAAGACTACAATTGCGTTTAATACGCATAAACTGACTCAGGGGTATATTGTCAATCCAGGATCTTTTATGATTACTAGATGACAATAAAAAGCTGTTGGTGTCCACTTTTTTAAAATAAGTTTTGGTATTAATATTTTCACCTACTCTGGATTCCAAACTAAGATCTAAAAAATCTATCTGATTTATATTGGTCTCCGAAGTAAATTTCAAATTGAAATTGAAATTGAAATTATTATTATTCAGATAGATCTTAAAGAGATCCAGAGTATCATCATCACCCTCCCAGATACACAGGACATCATCGATATTTCTCTGCCATACAATAAGCCTATCCGCAAATGGATTATTATGCCATATGAAGTTCTCTTCCCATACCCCCATGTATATGTTGGCATAACTGGGGGCAAAACGTGTCCCCATAGCTGTGCCACACAACTGAATATAAAATTGATTCAAAAATAGAAAGTAGTTGTGTGACAGAATAAAGCTGATGGCATCGATAATAAAATCACAATTTAATGGGTGGAGTTCTGTATCTTTTGTTAAAATCTCCTTAATTGCCTCAATACCTTTATCATGGGGAATACATGTATAAAGGATTGAACATCAAATGTTGCCGATCTATAGCCTTCTTGCCATTTAATTGTTTTGACCAGATTTAAAACGGCAGTTGTGAGTTTGTCGCAGTATGTAGATTTTTTTCTACAAAAATATGTGAAAATACTGCCATCGTACATCAAAGACACAACTGCCGTTTTACACTATGAGGTCTTTTTGCGCTGTTTTTCGTTTTGTGATCGTGGGATGCCAGAGAATACGTAGTCCAAGGAGAGCCGAAATCGAGAGCCCAAGGGGGTAGTCGTACAAGCCGTGTCAAAACCTGTAGTAACCGAGAGTTCACCAAACACTTCCATACAGAGACGTATGTCGAGCGATGAGTGAGGGCTCAGAGATGCTATATAAGGCTGGGCTGACCAATCGGATGGAGGTGGGTCAGGAGGACTGCAGGGAGCCTCTCTGGATAGGTGCGGCTGATACAACCCAGGTGAGCACTGGTAGCACTCTGATTACACCCGGGCGGTGTACTGGGGCGGAGCCTCAGCAGGAGTGTAAGTAGAAGAATGGACGCTGGGCGTGCACTCTGTAAGCTGCGTGTGCACGCGACCAGCATTGGAGGAGGACACACGTGTGCGTGCGGGACGGAGGACCCACGCCTGCCACTGAGGAGGAGCGGTGGGGCTGCCAAGGGGAGGGGCCCTGCGGCGACGCAGGAGCTGATGGCCCATGGAGGCAGGTAAGCGGAGGTTGCGCTGCTCTCCCTGAGGGTAGTCTGTGTGTTGCACAGACGGCATTGAGAAATCAGATTCCTAACAAATATTTAGTTGTAAAAAAGCCGAACATTTTAATATAAAGTCTATTGGAGGTAAAGGAAGTTTGAAGAAGTCGAAGCAACACCACTCAACTGCTAGCCTAAATGTAAGTCGATAACCAAGATCTGTTCTGGCAGGAGCTATTATGTTGGCTGGCTAATTTTTTTTTTAGCTCAGACCAATTAGAGAAAATCCCCCATTTTGTTGGGATTCTTCATCCCCCTGCTTTAGCAACTGTAGTCAAGGAAGCAGACGCGGCTCAACTTATTGGATAGCTGCTGACACGTGAAAGTGTAGAGCCTCCTGTAGATTAATCCGTTACGTGGTTCCTAGTACTGATAGCTACAGACAGCAGTATCCTTTGTGCACTCTGCCTGTGTGTAAGTCTCATTTGTAAGGATCAGCATGTCCCCAGCAGTGATCAACCTGCCCTTCTTGTACCAAGAGAGGATAAAGCAGCTGGAGCACAAACTGCGCGTAAGTAGGTCCTGCATGCAGGAAACAGGATATCTAGCTGGCAGATAGTCACATCCACAGACCTAAAATACACACATACTATATAATTATATTACAACTGTTCACTAGAAGTGTGGACCATTACATTCACCCTTGGAGATTACTGTATCTGATAGGCATGTAATACAACAGTGCTAATCTCAGATTTGACTCTTAATAAAAACATCTTGTTTTGTTAGATATTTTATGTAGTATTTTGAAAGTGGTACCATGTTAGCCCATGGAAGAAAATCTACTGCTAATAAAAACAAAAAAAACAAAACAAATGTAGTGTAAAGGTGATACCTTTTTAATAGCTAACTTGTCTTTTAAGAGAAAAACAAGCTTTCAGGATTCTAAATTTCCATCTTCAGACAGAGCATATTTTAGCATGCCTTTTACTCCCATTCATACAAAACAATTTGAATCGGCTCTCCAGTGGGGGGGAAAAAAGGCAATGTAGAAAGGGATCAGGCAACCAAAGGGACCCCTAAATCCTTAACGATGCATACAAATTACAGAGTAGGAATCCCATACTCAGATTAAAAAAAAACACTGGAGACCGACCGTACAGTACGCAGCTAAACAAAAAGGAATGTGTATTAAATCATGGTAAGTTAAAAAACACAAACGGATAAGCAAAATCAGATGGCAACACTGCAAAAAATAAAGACTGAAGGAGCTCAAAAAGAAAAGATAAATGTAAAAGAGCAAAGAAACATCCTATGATCCCCACAGTACATAGAGAGAGCGCAGAAAAACTAAGCTGGTAATGGAGCATGGTACACGGGGCAAAAAGCAAAACTACAACAACTGGGGAGGAAAAAAAAGGGAATGAATTACAAAGGGATGGGGAGAGGGGTGGGGGGGGGGTGGCGGCAATGTTTTGGGGAAAACCACATCTTCAGGCCCGTTCCTACAGGTTCTAAACAACCAGTCATAGATGATGTTCCTTGGCATCATATAATTGACAGGTGGTTGAGGCCAACAATGTAAGGGAACCAAAGAAATGCTTGGGATAGACATGAGGCAAAATATAAAAGAAAGCCCTGGATAGAATGGGGTTGCACGTTTTACAGGAGTTTGAATATGGGCAGACTAGGTGAGCAAAGTGGTTCCTACTATAGCTGCCGTCAAATTCTGTTTCTCTGCTTACTGTACCTCTGGAAGACATGGGAATTCCTATGGTGATGCAGCTGAAGTCGCAACAATAGACTCTGATAATGCAGTCCCCAAGCACACCTGTGCTTCCCCACTTATGTTCTTTATTCAATGGTAATATAGAACACTGCTTTCCAGTGTTACATAGGAGTCTGAAAATTAAAATAAAACATTAATTTGTGTTTTAAAAATACCCCAAATGTGAATGACAAAAATCCAAGAATATGAAAATTACATTAAAAAAAATCAATCAATAAATTTAAGGTTATGTCTCCTTCAAACATGAGGTAAGTTAGTAAATGTTATGATCGACGCATGAGATTGCCCCTTGCCCCCAGTGTTTTGTACATACCGGTATGTGCTATACTTACTCTAATCGTGGGGTGATGTGAATGTTGTTCTTTAGGCGAAAGAAGAAAGAATTGTCGTGCTGGAAACAGAGAATGCGGCTCTTCATTTAAAGCTGGCCGAGGTAATTCTGGCTTTTGTTACCTTTTTTTTTTTATCTTTTATTAAAAAAATTTAATATAATTTATTGAGGTAATTTTGTCACTGACCACTCGACAATTTCAATTTTAGATCTAATATTTGATTATGTTCTGTCTAGTAGAAACAAGTATAATACAGAAACACTTAGTTGATGGCAGCAGTGTGTGCCGCTCACCCCCTATCTCCGCTCCCCATTGCCCTCTCTCTCTGGGTGGGTGAGTTAGTGAGTGGGTGGGTGACATCTCCCCCCCCCCGAAGCCCCCATACCTGAGACAGTGGCGGAGGCCTGAAGATAGCGGGCGGGTAGGTCGGCATTCCCCCCCTGCATCTTACCCCTACCTCCACCCACCATATCTCATGCGGCGGCATGAAGATAGTGGGCAGCCCAGAATCCCCCCCATACCTCACACGGCGGCGGCGGAGGCATGCAAATAGCTAGCGGGCCGGCATCCCCCCCTCGCCCCCCCCCCCCACACCTCATGCGGAGAGGAACCTTTGGGGAGGCGGCAGGGTGGGTGGGAGGCACGGGGGGGTGTCCCCCACCGGCTACCCCAGGGGACAGTCAGGCCCGCCACTGCCCTGCTCCCTCCGCCATGTCCCGCAGTGCACGGCAAGCAAGATTAAGGGTGCGGTGAGGGTGAAGTGCGCGTCGGCCCTGAGGGAGGCGGTAGGAGGGTGCAGTGGCGGCTAACGGGAGGGTAAGTGAGTGCTAATGTTTCAGGCGAGCCTGAGGTCAGGGCGGTAAGGAGGCGGCACCCCTGAGGTCTGTGAGGTGAAGGGAGCAGTGGCGGCGTCCAGTGAGTGGGAATGTTGCAGGCTGGGAGGAGGGAAGGAAGCGGGAGAGGGTGGTGCGGCTGCGGAGTCGCCCCTGAGGGTTGTGAGGTGATGGGAGCAGCGGCGGCGCTCACCCCCTCCCCCCCCTCCCCCCGCGGTCATGCAGGGTTAAGGGCGCCGCGAGGGAAGGTAGAGGGGAGGTGAGCTGCGGGTGATGGAGGGGGGGGGGGAGTGTGCGGGAGGTGAGCTCTGAGTGATGGCGGGGGGATCCAGAGGCCTCGGGGTGAGGAGAAGAGGAGAGTGGCCGGGTGGTTGTGCGTGTGAGTCCCCCCCCCAGCTAAGCAAGCAAGCCAGCCAATGAGGCGTGCGGGGCCGGGCCACGGACCAATCTGATTGGCCAGAGGCTGAGTGACAGACCGACAGACCAATCAGATTGGCCATAAGAACAGCAAACATACAACGTTTTCAATTATATATTAGTGAGAGATGAGAGACAGGTTTCAGTCACAGATAACAATCCATGATGCACTGTTTTTAAGTTAAACCTTTCTTGCTTTATTCCATTGTAATACCGCTGGAAGAAGAGATCCGTGTATCTCGAAAGCTCGCACAAATAAAAACATTTTGTTGGCCACAGAATGGTATCGTCTGTTTGTTTTTGATTTTATACATTATATATATATATATATATATATATATATATATATATATATATATATATTATATATATATATATATATATATATATATAAATAATGGAGGGTTTTTGTCACTTTTTTTACCCACCATAACTAAACTCAGTGTGTGTATGTGTATATATATATATATATATATGTATCACAAAAAAACCTTCAACAGACCTAAAAATAACATGTGCTAAAACCAGTTAAATTAAGTGTAAATGATAAACACTAATGGCGGTGCTGGGGATGAAAATAGTATGAGAACCAACACAGAGAAGATAATCCCCAAGAATAGCACTCTAGCATACAAAAAAATGTATCAAAAATGTATTCGTCACATACAAACATAAATCAATAAAAAGGAACAGTGGTGTCCACAAAGCTGTGATAATACTGAACACTCCTGAGATAAGTGGATATGAAGCTGAAATTAGCTATAAATGCAAATGCCACAAATCTGAAGGGTTTTCAGATTTGTGGCATTTGCATTTATAGCTCATTTCAGCTTCATATCCACTTATCTCATTAGTGTTCAGTATTATCACAGCTTTGTGGACACCACTGGTCCTTTTTATTAATTTATGTTTGTATGTGATGAATACATTTTTGATACATTTTTTGTATGCTATTCTTGGGGATTCTCTTCTCTGTGTTGGTTCATATATATCTATACTGTATATTTATATATATATATAATATTTTGTGTTGGTATTACCATTAGCGAGGACTATTGCCTTTAACATATCTACTGTATGAGGACACTTGGTAATCTCACATTCTCAATGTGAAAATCGTCATTACAGTACTTATATTAACTTTCCCAGGATGTGGGTCTCTGTCATAAAGAAAAACTCCAATTTCTATTTCATTCATCCTCATTTATTTACTAGGTGAAGAACTGGACTAAGTAGTTAATTATACTTTCAGGACCAGATGAATAAATTCCCTCCTCGAGTAAATAATTAAAATATGATACTGTACGGCACACCTGTGAGCATGTGACCTGCATACTGGACTTGGATTAATACACAGCTCGCAAGCTGTCCCGCTTTTCACTTTCGCAAAGGACCCTGAAATGAACAATATCTCCGCTCAATCCATCCCCGTATTCCATCTCATGAACAGCACACAAGTGAGCACGTGACTAAGGCCAGGTCCATAGTGCCTTCACCCGTGCGCGGCCATGACGTCACCCGCTTGAAGCAGGTGAGTTTTTTGGCCAGGGTACGCGTGATGTCCGTGGGCGTGTCCCAGGGGCATGCCAGTGACGTCACGGAGCTGGTTTGCCCTCATTGGGCGAACCGCTCATGTGACTGGCTTGTCGTGCCAAGAAATCGGTTTGAACTGATTTCTTGCACATTGCGCACCCCTTCCGCTTCTGCATGCACGCACCCGCACATCACATGGACGCGAACACTCTCGTCCGCATGGTCTGCGGTACCATGGCCCCAGCCTTAGATATGCAACCTGGGTTAATACAAACGGCTACTCTAGCCAACTCACCTTTCTCCTCCACAAAGGTACCTTCAATGAGTAAATATTAACCCTTACTCGATTGCAATCAAATCTATTCCCTGTCACCACCCACAAAATATGCAACTAAAATTAATATATTTACCAGGGTCTCAGGTCACTGTTTATGATATCAAAAGTCCGAGACAACTACTAATGGTAAAATGGGAGGATAAAATCTGAAAAATTATTGGAGGAACGTGGAGAAGACAGGTTTGCAACTGCAGTACCTGGAAGATAATTTTGAAGGCCTTCAAACAGCAATGAATCGATGAGGGCTAAAGATGATGTTTAATTATTTTTATAGATTACTAGCTGAGAGACCCGGCGTTGCCCGTGAGTTAAATTTCCCGCTAGGAAAGGGGAGGGGGGAGAGGGGGGGGGGGGACAGTGGACAGGAGGAGGGGAGGGGAGGGGGGGGACAGTGGACAGGATGGTGGGGGGGCAGTGGACAGGAGGGGGGGGCAGTGGACAGGAGGGGGGGGGACAGTGAACAGGAGGGGGAGGGGACAGTGGACAGGAGGGGGAGGGGACAGTGGACAGGAGGGGGAGGGGACAGTGGACAGGAGGGGGAGGGGACAGTGGACAGGAGGGGGGACAGTGGACAGGAGGGGGGGCAGTGGACAGGAGGGGGGGTGGGTTGCTTAAAATTTCCAGGTCCCTCCTCTCCACTCCCCGTGTATGTTTCTCGGCTCCCCCCTCTCTCTCCGCTCCTGACCCCCCCCCCGTAGCTCCGGTCCCCACCCTACAGTGCCTGACACACACACAGTGTCACACACACACTGTGTCACACACACACACACAGTGTCACACACACACACACACACACACACACACACACACACACACACACACACACACACACACACACACACACACACACACAGTGACACACAGTGACACACACACACACACACACACACACACATACACAGTGTCCCACACACACAGTGTCCCACACACACAGTGTCACACACAGTGTCACACACACACACACAGTGTCACACACACACACAGTGACACACACACACGTCACCTCTCGTTCTGGCGGCCGCCGCCATCTTAGGTACTCCGCAAGGGAGGAAGGGGGTCCTTCTGGCCACCGCCATCTTAGGTGCCGCGTGTCAGCTACCTGTCCCCCCGCCGGGGAGGGGGGGAGGTGAGTGGAGCATCGGAGGGGGAGGTGAGTGGAGCATCGGGGGGAGGTGAGTGGAGCATCGGGGGGGGGAGGTGAGTGGAGCATTGGTGGGGAGGTGAGTGGAGCATCGGGGGGGGAGGTGAGTGGAGCATCGGGGGGAGGTGAGTGGAGCATCAGGGGGGGGGTGAATGGAGCATCAGGGGGGGAGGTGAGTGGAGCATCGGGGGGGAGGTGAGTGGAGCATCGGGGGGGAGGTGAGTGGAGCATCGGGGGGGAGGTGAGTGGAGCATCGGGGGGGAGGTGAGTGGAGCATCGGGGGGGGAGGTGAGTGGAGCATCAGGGGGGAGGTGAGTGGAGCATCGAGGGGGAGTTGAGTGGAGCATTGGGGGGGAGGTGAGTGGAGCATCGGGGGGGAGGTGAGTGGAGCATCGGGGGGGGGAGGTGAGTGGAGCATCGGGGGGGAGTGAGTGGAGCATCGGGGGGGGAGGTGAGTGGAGCATCGGGGGGGAGGTGAGTGGAGCATCGGGGGGAGGTGAGTGGAGCATCGGCGGGGAGGTGAGTGGAGGATCTGGGGGGGAGGTGAGTGGAGCATCGGGGGGGGGTGAGTGGAGCATCGGGGGGGGGAGACAGCCGGAGGAGCGCCCGCGGGGACGGGGAGTGGCCTGTGTGAGTGTGTGGGGGAGACAGCCGGTGGAGCGCCCGCGGGGACGTGGAGCGGCCTGTGTGAGTGCTGGGGGGGGTGATCGGGGGGGGGGGTAGACAGCCGGAGGAGGGCCCGCGGGGATGGGGAGCGGCCTGTGTGAGGGGAGAGCGTAGAGCGTGCTCTGTGTGAGCGCCGGGTGAGGGAGTGGCCTATGGGTGGTGAGAGTCGTGGGGAGGTGAGAGTCCCCCAAGGGAGCAATCTCATTGGCCTGGCCCAAGGTCCAATCTGATTGCCACTAGGGACACAGGGAGGGACACAGGGAAACACATACAGACAGACAGGCAATGACACATAGGACACTTTGAGAAATATATAGTAGATATCAATGGTAAATTAACCAATTGAATGTCAATGTGGCTATATAGGTGCGCTCCCCATGAAAGTCCACTCAATGGAAGCATAACATAAATGAAGATATCCCATCCATGTTAAAGGCCACTTTCCTCTTCAGAGTCTGAGCCCCCTGGAACTAATAAAAAAAAAGTCACAATTTTCACCAGTAAAAATATTTCCCAAAAAATCAAACTCCTGATGAAAAAAAAAAGGATAAACCGTAAAGAAAATAATCCAATGCCCACTCTTGTACATAACTTTTCTTGAATTGAGGAAGTCAAGGCAAGAACTGGTAATTATTAACAGCAGCACAAGTGGGTGGCCATTATCTGGGTGACCAGGTTTTCATGAATAACTCTTCTCTCTCTCTGATCTATTCCCGCCATTCTGTACTCTCATATTCTACATATTCTCTTCCTCACTCTCCTCCTGCCCTCCTTGACTCTTTTTCCTCTGTCACAGAGGAGGAAGTTTTGCTGTTCTTCTTTCCCTCTACCACATGCCATTTTTGACCCCATTCCATTGCATTTCTAAGTTCTGGCTTCTTCACTCCCACATATTTTCAACTCCTCCCTCAGCTTTTACACCTCCTTCAAGCACACAATGGTTATACCTTTACACAAAAAAGGCAAGCGTGACCATACATCTCACTAATTATCGCTCTGTCTCTCTCCTGTCTTTTACCTCTAAACTCTGCAAATGCCATGTATTCTCTCACTTACTACATTTCTTACCTATTCTCATCTAGACCCTCTACAATCTAGCTTCTGCACTGCTCACTCCATTGAAACAGCCCTTACCATAATAATGAATGACCTTCATGTTGCCAAAACCAAAGGTCTTTAGACCCTTCTTACAATGATGAGAAAAAGTTTGTGAACCCCTTAGGATTTTCACACATTTCAAAACAAAAATGTTATTAGAGCTTAATATAAGTACTAATAATAGATAAAGATAACTTGATCAAACAAATGACACAAAAACATACTTTTTCAACATTTATTCATCCACAAATGATTCAACATTCAATATCCATGTGTGAAACAGTATGTGAACTGTTGGCACCCCCTTGAGCAGCAATGACTTCAACTACGCATTTCCTGTACCTGCTGGTCAGTCTCTCACATTGGTTTTGAGGAATTTTGGCCCATTCCAACTTAGACTACTTCAACTCAAACACATTTGAGGAATTCCTTGTATGGACAGCTCGCTTTATTCAGGTCCTGCAACATTTTGATGGGGTTTAGGTCCGGACTTTGACTAGGCCATTCTTAAACGCAGAATTCCTTCTTCTGCAGCCATTCTTTTGTGGATCTGCCTGTATGTTTAGGATCATTGTCTTGCTGGGTGACTCCCTTTCGGGTTCAACTTCAGCTCGTGGACAGAGGGCCTGATATTCTCCTCCAGAATCTTCTGATACAATGCAGAATTCATTGTTTTTTCAATGATAGCAAGCTGTCCAGGTCCTGAGGCAGCAAATCACCCCAAAACCATCACACTCCCAACACCATGCTTGACTGTTGGGATGATGTACTTCTGTTCGAACGCAGTGTTTGGTTTTTGCCAAACATAAAGTTTCTCATTGAGACCAAAAAGCTCTACCTTGTGTGTCCAGAGAACATTGTTCCAGAAAAGTTGTGTACCATCAAGTGCTCTTTGTGAATTCAGACAGGCAGCAATGTTCTTTTTAGAGAACAGTGGTTTTCTCCTTGCTATCCTTCTATGACCACCATTTTTGTTCAGTCTTTTTCTGATAGTTGAGTTGTGAACACTCACATTAGCCAAGGCGTGAGTGGCCTGCATATCCTTGGATGTTACTCTGTGGTTCTTTAGGACTTCCTGGGTGATTTACCGGTTTGTTCTTGGAGAGATTTTGGTAGGACAACCACACTTGGGTAGAGTGACTGTGGTCTTGAACTGTCTCCATTTGTAGACTATCTGTCTGACAGTGGATTGGTGGAGCCCCAAATCCTTGGAAATGGTTTTGTAACCCTTTCTAGACAGATGAACATCAATAACTGCTTTTCTGGTGTCCTCAGAGATTTCTTTTGTTCATGGCATGACATGCTTACAGACACCTGTATGGGGAAGGCTAAACTCACAAAGTTTCTGTTCTTTATATTGAATGGGGCCTCCCAAACCCACCCCTGAAGATCTACCTAATTATTTAAACATCTGATTCTAATTATCCCCTTTAATTTAGCAGATAAAACCATGGTTTCACTTACGTTTGCTCATAACCTATTTCTTAATTACTCATTGTCTAATTCATTCGTCATTTTGTTTCAAAGACATAGAATTGGTTAATATAAACCTATTGGATATTTAAGAAAAGACTGTTTTTTATTCAAGAAGGTTAGCATGGAAAACCTATGGAATTTCCGTAATTATCATTGGGGTTCACAAACTTTTTCTTGCCACTGTATATTACTCAACCTCTCTGCAGCTTTTAATACTGTGGACCACCCTCTTCTCCTTCACATTCTCCATACTCTTAGTATCTGTAATTGAGCACTATTCTGGATTTCCTCATCTCTTCTATCATACTTGTGTCTTTTCTCTCATATCTCCCATGGGGTCTTTCCTGGAACCTCTTCTCTTTTCTCTATCTACACAATCTCTCTAGGTGACCTCATCACTGTTTTGATGTTCAAATATCACCTCTATACTGATGATACACACATTTACCTTTTAACCCATGACCTAAACCTGCTTTCCAGACTAAAGTTTGTGAATGTCTCTCTGCTATACAGTATTATCCTGCATTTAATACTGGCAGCACTATCATACACCCAGTTTCACAAGCACACTACAGCTGCAGCAGCCATTATTCGAGCAAATTACGGCGCCAATTTCTTGTGCTCTCCTGTATTACACGCGGTATGAACGCAATCAATCGCCCCAGGCACCCGCGCATATCGCGATTGCTTTGTTTGAATTTTATGGATACTGTTTCTTTGGGTGCTATGAAATGAATGAATTGTAATGTGTACAGCACTGTGCTACTGTGCTACTGTGCTACTATGTCAATTTAAGGTTTTTAAAAAACAGAACTCTAAAATGCAATTTTCTGCACTTGCAGCACTCGCGTCTTATGGCGGTAAGGTTGGAAGACATCCCGCGTCATGACATCGGTATTCTGATGTACACAACGCGTGAAGTGTTTGAATAACGGCCGCTGCAGCTGTACCTAGGTGTCACATTTGACTCCTCCCTTACCTTCTCCTTTCACATTCAAAATGTTGCTAAAATCTTTAAATTTCTTCCGTAATATTGCAAAGATTCTCCCTTTCCTCTGTAGTTCTACTGCTAAAACTCTAATACATGCCCTCATTTGATCCTTTCTCGACTATTATAACCTTCTACTATCCAGCCTTTCTGCCTCTCACCTCCCTCCCCTACAGTCCATCCTAAACCCTACTAGTGGAATCACTTCACTCCTAAATCTATCTCGCCTTCTCTCCTGCTGAAATTCCTCTCCTGGCTTTCTGTTAAATCCCATATTTCTTACAAAATGATCCTTCACTCTTTTAAGACTATACACTCCTCTGTCCTTCCTTACATCGCAGCACTAATTTCTTGCTATGCACCTGCCAGACTCTTGCTTTGTGCTCAAGGATGTCTTCTGTCTACCCCTTTCCCACCTAAAACCTTTCTCACTTATTGCCTCACACCTCTAGAATGCCCATCCATCAATATCCGATAAGCACCCTTTTCCCCTCACTTTTAAGGCTTATTTTACACCACACCTCTTTAAAAAAGCATTTACCATGACCCTTTGCATACACAATTACCATAACACCCTCCTCCTGTCTCTGTAATTTCTCCCCACTTACCACCGAGATTGTAAGCTCTTCAGGGCAGGGACCAGTTAATTATAGAGCTTGTCACGGTAACTTAGGAAAAGATATAATTTACACCAAAATAACTGGGTTGAACTGAACGAGGCTTAGATATGATAAAATATAATTTATTCCTTGAAAAAGGTGAACACACAAGATATACAAATAACAGACAAAATATAGACACTTACTTAAGATGGAATGATGAAACAGTCAAATCTGGACTGGCAGTTCATACAGCAATCTTCAAAATCACAAAGACAATTGAGTAAGGGCTGAGCCTGGTTTAAATACCATCTCAAACCCATCTCTTAACCCTAGGCGTCGAGCTGGCTAGCAAAATCTCTTTGAAGTAGATTCTTCTTCCCTTGCAAGTGTGAACTAGGACACTTACAAACCACTCAGCCTCTTTTGTTCTTGGCCCTAGTGTAAACAATCAGGCGGTTAACCTTTGATCAGAGGGCTTATGCTAAACCATCCGGCTGCCCTTCCTGACCTATTAGCATAGCAGATGGGGTCTGCATCCTCATATCAGATCCAAAATACTATACACAGCTTAATATCTTCACATTTTAATAGTTTCCATTCTGGTGGGCTCAGTGGGTCGAAACCTGCCAGTTTTTAATGCCGACAGTGACTCTACATATTGGCCAAGTTTCAGCTCTCTGCGACCCCCAGAACCGGAGATACATAAATGCACTTTAAAACACTTTTTAAAATACAGAATTCGTCCCTTTAAAAATGAATCTCTGCTTTTCACTCATTCCCCATTGAAAACAACGGGCTCCGCTGCCATGGGCTTCAATGGAGCAACTCCGCCGTTGCAGTCAATGGGGTTCCCCGCCATAGGATTTCAATGGGGAAACCGCCGCCATTGAAGTCTATGGGAAAAACCACAAATCTTTACATTAGCCCATACTCCGTCTGGTTGTTGGGAGAGGGTTGGGAATGGCCATGCATTAAATGCTAGAACCTTGGCTACATGCCACCCAAATCCCAGCCCTCTGGTCCTTCCGGAACCAGAGATATGGACTTACACTTTTTTCCATTTCACACTTAGCCGTTTTCACGCCACGCGGCTTTTCCCCATTGGAATCAATGGCCGGTGCTGCCATAGACAATGCATGGGCGCACGCCGCCATTGGATTCAATGGGGCCTCCGCTCCGCCATTAAAGTCAATGGCGCGACCCTCTATCTCCGCTTGACCGTTTACGGGATTCCCTCATTCCCGGACCCAGTGTGGGTCGTGTGTGGGGGTTCCTAGTTGCTAGGGGCAAAAAGAATTTTATTCCCAGGTGCCCTAGAACCTAAGATTCCCACGACAATTGTCATTGAACTTGACCGAAGTGATTAACCTCTTTTCAAAGACGTGAAAAGTTCAGTCCGCGCTCTGGCTCTTTAAACTTGGAGTGTTGGTCCCTCTCAGTTCTCTTGCTGCTTCTGTGTTTATGAGGTGTCTCCCCCACCTCCAAATGTGGTCTCCACCGGAACCCCGATGGTGATACCAATATCAGCAAAACAAGAAAAAACACAAAAGCGCACCAAGATGAGAGATAGATATTGTATTAGCAACAAATAATAAAATTAGTAACTTACATATAAAATTTCTTTAATAATCCCCGATTCTGGTGTCTATCACAGGAGTAGGACATCACATAGGAAGTATGAAGGGTAATCTCAGTTCTGAGAGATCAGACCCGCGCGCTGGGGCTGTCTCTGTTCACTCTCCTGTCCTCCACGTGTGGTAGCGTGGTGCAGAGTGTAGCACACATGTGCAGGAACCGGGGCCTTCAATAGGTGTCCTTAGGATGCCTGTCCGTTTTTGATAGCATAGAAACGATCGGAAATAAGCAGGAACGGTACACTTGAGTGTGTACTGGTGGTGGGTAGTAAAACCGCCAGCCACAACAGTCGCGACGCGTTTCGTTTAACAAAGTAAACTTCTTCAGGCGCCTGAAGAAGTTTACTTTGTTAAACGAAACGCGTCGCGACTGTTGTGGCTGGCGGTTTTACTACCCACCACCAGTACACACTCAAGTGTACCGTTCCTGCTTATTTCCGATCGTTTCTATGCTATCAAAAACGGACAGGCATCCTAAGGACACCTATTGAAGGCCCCGGTTCCTGCACATGTGTGCTACACTCTGCACCATGCTACCACACGTGGAGGACAGGAGAGTGAACAGAGACAGCCCCAGCGCGCGAGTCTGATCTCTCAGAACTGAGATTACCCTTCATACTTCCTATGTGATGCCCTACTCCTGTGATAGACACCAGAATCGGGGATTATTAAAGAAATTTTATATGTAAGTTACTAATTTTATTATTTGTTGCTAATACAATATCTATCTCTCATCTTGGTGCGCTTTTGTGTTTTTTCTTGTTTTGCTCTTTTCAAAGACATTGTATCCGCTTTTGCGGTCTGCGGTTTGGATGGCTGCCAACCTGTTCCTCGAGGACGGCGTAGAGGAATCCTCATTGAAGTCAATGGCCCCATTGACTTACAATGGGAAACTTCCGCTCCTCCTCTCGGACGCCACCTTCTGGTCGTCGCTGGAAAACAGGTCCAAAACCGCTACTTCTGCCATTAGAATGCATGGAGTCTCAATGGCGACCTATGGAAGGCTGCAAAATGGAGCCTGAAAAGGCGGGAAAAGGGAACAAAGGGCTATAATCACTGAATTAACATTAACCCCTTCCCTCCCGCATCAACCCTAGTGTATGTGTTGGTGCTAACACTAGGATGAGACAATAAATTTATACAGGGGAATAAACAGTTGGATTCTGAAGAAAGATAAAAACATATTACTGGACACTAGTCCAGTTAACCCCTTGCTCCCCAAGTGAGAGCAGGGGATCGCCAAATGGGGTGTAACCCCTTTAATCCTGGGCCAAACCCCCTCTCCCTTGACAGACTCCTTTTCCTAATGTCTACTTTTATGTATGAAGAGTTTATTCCTATTATGTCTCCTACTATTATGTCACGTCTATTACTGGTGTAAAATGCTATGAACATGAATCGCAATATACAAAGAACGATATCAGATAATCACAAACATAAAAGAGTAAAAAAAACTTATCTGTGAATGTGTATTTGTCCTCCTCCTGGTTTCTGTGTGCTGGAAACCTGGTACTGTTGGAGTCTCTGTGTTGTTATGTCAGCAAACCATTGTCTTTC
Source organism: Ascaphus truei (assembly GCF_040206685.1). Taxonomy (NCBI): domain Eukaryota; kingdom Metazoa; phylum Chordata; class Amphibia; order Anura; family Ascaphidae; genus Ascaphus; species Ascaphus truei. The sequence goes on from NC_134486.1 coordinate 221,053,248, forward strand.
ATGCTTATTTCAGGGTTTCTTTGTGCAACTGTGTGTCCCCATAAGGACAAGGATAGAATCCAACACGTCTGTGACGGTAGGGTAACCAGACTATACAATAAAGGTTAAGCCTTCTGGTTACCCCTGGAACTGTGGCGTCCCTGGTAGCTCCATAAGCCAGGGACCAGGTATAATACATGTGGAAAATAAAGTGAACCCTGCTTTTTTCTGTTTTCATGTTCCCTTAGCCCTAGAACTGCGGAATTTCTTGTGTGTCAGTTTTAGGTGGGAAATTTGGGTGGAAATTCAATTATTTTGTTTGCAGGAGTTCGGGGGCCAAAGTTACTGGTAGACTTTTAATTCTCCCCAGTGAGCAGTCATGATTTGCAGGTACGTGGGGTGAATTACACCAGGGCTACCCAGTGTCACCCAGACTCCTGGATTTCGAGCCCAAATATCCCCAATCCATTTCCCGTATAAGTACAAGGTTCCCCAAAGTATATTCTTTATTAATGTGTACTTTATAATGTGTTTTACATTTACTATAAGGCTCTATGCAGTCCACCAGGGCATCTGCTTAAGGTGCCAGCAAGTCTGCACAGAGTCCTTAGTTTGACCAGGAGAAGGGATGTTGAGAGATGTCAGGTTGCTAAGTGGCCAGGTCAGGGTGGAGTACTGAGTCCTCTGGTCTGCCAGACTTAGTGGAGCCTGACCAGTATGTGACAATGGGTTGATCATGGGAATCGACAGAATGTCGGCGCGTTTCCAATTGGTCTATACATATGTCCTGCACCCATGAGGCATCCCAGTCGGCTTGACACACCCCTACTCTGACGTCAGCCCAGAGACGAGCCCCTGTTTCTATTGGCTGGCGAGGAGGAATTCTCACACTCTGGTCACTCCTCCTTCCTCCATGCTGAATGTAACTCAGCGGAGGGTATGTAAGGAGACCCCCATTCAGAGAACCAGACAATTTTGTGGCTTGAGTCAATGAAGATAGGGCAGGCTTTTCAAAGTTGCTCTGTTGCAAATAAAAGAGCAACCGGCTTCATTTTGAAGCTAGGAAAGTCTGCCCTGCAGAGACTAAGTCAGATGCGAGGACTAAGTTCTCATCTGAGAACGTAGCAGTCGCGGTCAAGAATTCCTACAGAAAACAGTTCCAGGTGTATCGGGACTGAGTCCCGGTCAGGAGTTTCTGTTGAACCTCGGTGCAGGATGTCTGCAACAAGGTTCCAATCAGGGTAAACCCTTGCAAGTAGGCACTCTGCACCTAGGAAAGGCTAGAACTCATACCCCAGAACCCAGTAAGTGTGTATATTTCTGTATTTTGTGTTTTGTTCTATTTCCGAGGTTTTATCCAAATAAACCCCATTTTATTTCGCTGCCTTGTTTTGCCTATTGACTAATCCCAGAAATATAAATGTGTTAAGAGACCTGGTCTACCGTGACAACGCTCTTTGAATATTTTAATTTTACTCTGCTGAGCCCAATAACCTGGGAAAGTGCTGTAGTCATCCTCTGTTTTGTTACATTTGATAGTTGTATACAAAATTATTTTGTCGGATACTGGGAATCTGAGTCACTATTGAAACATTGTGGGAGTGATTATATAAAATAAAGCATAAAAATATCATATCATTGAAAATCAAATTAAATGGATAATACTGATAATATACATACTACAGTATTTTGTTGTAAAGGTATGTACTACATATAAAATGCAATGTGAATAGAAATAGTATATTCTAAAACACCAAACACAAATGTTTGTACATTACAGTACATACGTTGATTATTTAATTCAGGGGTGAGCAAACTTTTTATGCCGAGCCCCCCTTTTCATCTATGATATTTGTCGGGCCCCCCCTGCCTGATGTAATCAAAATCACATGAAAAAACCCACAACTTTAAATGGTATATAATACAAATACATATAAATACTTACATATTTCAACATTATATCGGCATGTACGATATCATATGTGACAATCTCAAGTAGATTCTCATCTCCTCTCCCCAACCCCCTTTCTATTGACGTCAATAGACGCCTGCTGCAAATGCATTCTTTAACATTGTTTCAATTCTCAACGCTTAGTTAGGGACATTAATTATTATCCCCCATAGACTGTAAAGTGTCTGTAGAACTGCAGGGTTAGAGCGATCAGACGACTGTAGGACAGGAATGAGAGAACCATCAATGCACTAAAATCTTATTCTCAAATTCCTTGCTGAAGAGCATTGCACTTATCATAACATTTGGAGCTGTAACATGTTTATGAGATGTCCGATGCAGGCAGTATACTGTATGGGATCACTATCTATTTGTCTGGTATCTGGTAATATGTGTTTGTTTTGGTGGACTGTCAATATCACACAGGCAATTTTTTTTTTCGGGGGGGTCATTCATCCCCCCATTATCTACCTCCCTTCCCTCTTCCCCCCCCTTTTTTTCCTTCTCCTATATGCCTCTTTTTGTCACTGCACTTTGGGAAAAAAATTGAATTCTGGAATCTTGAATCTTGGCATTTGAATTAAAAATTGAACTCGACGGAGGCGCATGCGCGAGGTGCTGGAGTAAAAGCCTGTAGCTCCGCTCCCCCCGCAAATAAAAGCATCAATCTACCTACTAAAACGAATAAAATTATACAGAAATCAAAACATACACAGTGAATTGCAAAGAGCAGGAGCATTAGCAGGAGCAGAGGGCTGCTGCAGGGCAGACACCAGAAGCAGGGACATTCCACATCAGACATGCATGCTCCTCCCCTGCAGTCCTCCTGCATTCTTGCCTCTTCTTCCGATCCAGCAGCTACTCTAACAGGGTTCTTTTGCAGCCGGCTATCCTGCCCTCATAACCAGACTAATATATCCCCCTTATAGACCAGGACTACAAAAAACGGTGAGCCAGAACATACAGCTGTATAGAGAGGGTACTTTCCCTGATATATGAAAGTTAGTAGATGTTTCTTTAATCCTGAAACAATCTGTGCACGTTGAATGGTTGAGTGATTTCACTTTATTGTAATTCTAGTGGGTCTCTGGACTGTGAGTAAACCTTTAACTGGATGCAGTAAGGTAGGGGTGTGTGTGTGTGTGTGAGGGGGGGGGGGAGGGAGGGAGGAGGGGGTCTGTCACTGATTAAGGCCTCGGGCATGGTGCCTCGGGCCACACTGATCAGCGCACCTGCTCTGCCTCGCCTGCTCCAACTGGAGCTTTTTTGTGTCCTGGCAGGCGAGGTAGTGAGTGCGCTTTGGGGGCGGGGCGGACGTGGAGCGGTGGCGTGTCGGGAGGCGGAGGTATGGCGGGAGGCGTGGCTAGTCCCTCGCTCCCATTGGATGTGAGCGGTCACGTGAACGCTCCTCCGCTTCCCTGAGCGGCAAATTTTAAATTTGCCTGTCTCTCCAAAATATCTGAGCCTCCGCATGCATGCGGAAGCGGCTGCTAAAGCCGCGCTGATGACAGATGCAGGGGGTAAGTGCATCTGCTCAGCGTGGCTCAGAACGGCTCAGCAAGGCTCACCGTACTATGTCCCAGGCCTAACAAACAACTCTTCCAATTCCACACACTGTACACTAAATGCTGACCTATCATATGCAGCAAGCTCAGTACACACAGCCCTGCTACACACCTGATCAGCCCTTAATCTCTCCTCTTCCTGCAGAGCGCTGCTGCAGGGCAGACACGGGAAGCAGGGACATTCCACGTCAGACCGCTGGGGCGTGCTCCTCCCCTCAGGTCCGCCTGAATTCTGGCCCTCTTCTTCCGATCCACCAGCTACTCTGACAAGGTTCTTTTGCAGCTGCCGTACCTCCGCCCCCACCATCATGTTATGCATACAAAGCATGTTTTTGCGCCCCCCTTAAAAAATCTTGCACCCCCCAGTTTGCGCACCACTGATTTAATTGTTTAGAAATCTGTGCAAGCAGATAGTTACCAGTGCAGTAGGTGGATGATATCAAAATACCCTCACACAAATAATTAAGATGAAAAATGGGGCTGATATACAGTATTTAAATGAATGAAATTGTAAAAAAGTAAATAACATTTTATTTATAAAATGTATGTGTCACACCTGTGAACACGGGACTTCTGTATGTGACCAGGGTTAATACACACAACTATCCCGCTGACTCGCTTATCTCCCCACAGGGTGCCTAAAATTAGAAATATCTCTCTCTAACTGAAACAATATATATTAAATTACTACCCCTGCCAAAAATAGTTTAAAGTTATACTTGCAGTGTCCTTGGCCCCTGTTTACTAGGAAAAAATGTGATTAACCCACACAGGCCTATGGTAGCAAAACATATCCGAAAATGCAATTACTCTCTTCAAAAACATGCAACGTTCAATTAGAGCCCAAGACGATACTTATTACATTTTAGATTTAATATACAAAGTAGTACAGGGCTTAGTTACAGAAAAAGATGTTAGAAGAAACATACTGTACAGTACAATATAAGCAGACGTTTCGAAACATAACAGGGTAAATAGAGAATCTTATTTAAAAAAAACCTTATTTGGGTAAACAAAGACATTAAACTTTAGAAAGGCAGATTTGAATAAACTGAGGACTAATCTACAATTATACTGGGGTAAAGGCAGAAGGGAAAAGAACACCTGTATCAGCCTTATAGTAATTGTATTGTATGTCTTTATTTATATAGCGCCATTAATGTACATAGCGCTTCACAGTAGTAATACATGTGGTAATCAAATAAATAACAGAGCATGGGAATAAGTGCTTTAGACATAAAAGTAACATTAAGGAAGAGGAGTCCCTGCCCCGAGGAGCTTACAGTCTAATTATAATAAAGTCAGTAGTAATTTGCTGTGGTGCAAATAGGGATAAATATACTAGTAAACATGCAAACAAAAAGTTCCCTAATGAATGCACTCACTGCAATTATGCAATGTTGATTTGAACAAATTAAAAACCCTTTTAATGGTAAATAATTTTGAATAATCTTAATATCCATGACCAATCCCTTAAGGGATTGGTCATGTTGTATTTACAACTATTCTACAAGGCAGAATTTGGGATGATGTTTTTGCAGGTTAGAATATGGAAGATAAATGGCATTGTTAGAAATAAACATTGTTAGAAAAGCACATCTATTACCTTTGGGTAATACGTATGTAGCCAGGTCCCCCCTGCCTGTCAGCACCCCCCTCACCTAGCTGGCGATCGCGGGTGCCGCCGAGTCCAATGGCGGCCCCACCAGCGTATCGCAGGGGTGAGGGCGGTCAGGCTCCTGATCGGGGGTTGCCGGGGACGCGTGCGGCCGGTTGCCAAGGCCGCGATCGCGTCGCGGGTCTCCCAGCGCTCTTGGAGCAGGGCTGTGAGTGCGCCGCCATTGTGCATAGTATCGCGCATGCACAGACAGCCAGGCGCTGGGAGGCCCACAGATAGCTCGCGCATGCGCAGATAGGAGCCCGCGAAACCCTAGCCTACCAGGGAAGGCTCTGAGCAGGGACTACGAGTCCCATGTGCCTCTGCACACCCCATGTGACATCAGGGAGCCAATAGGGCTTAAGATCTCCCTGCAGAGAGATACATTTCGCGCGCTGAGCCCACGAGACGGCAGTTGGAACTGGGGAGCAGAAGGGGAAGGAAGGGTGCAGGGAGCGAGTGAAGCTCCTGCACCGCATAAGGTCCCCCATATCCCAGGTAGGCCCCAACTCCTCACCAGATTAGTGGGAAATTACAAGGGACGGCCCTAGATTAGGGACGCTGCCCTTAAGTGAGTGAGGTGCCTTATTGTCAGGTCACAGAGGTCAGTGCTGTGAGGGCGGACAAGAGGGCCTAGTGTTAGGTTGCAGCACGTTGGCTGCAAGCACCCAGCAGGTTGCAGTGCATTGCTGCAGACTCGAGGAAGAGTTAGATAGTAGTGAGGCATAGGTGACTTGGGCGGTACGGGAAGAGGTAGTGCGGGTGCAGGGGGTCAGGCACCCACTTGCCTAGGATAGGCTACCCTGTAGGCCCCTAGGAGTTTTCCCTCAAGCCATCAAGGTTGCTGTGCTGTAGGGACGACCTATAGTACAGTGAGTGTCCCCATAGTTCATAAGAGTCAGTTAGGGACTCAGCGGACGCTGCGCCTCCGTGCAGCGAGGTGGGCGCAGTTCTTCGTTGCGGCTGCAGCAGTTCTCCGGGTGGGATCGTCCTGGAGGTGGTTCCGGTGTTCTTCGGTCGCCGGATCCTTTGTGAAGCCAGTTGCAGATCCGAGCACGGGAGTGCTCGGGCAGGTACTTTAGATCTACAAGTGCACCAACAGCCGAGTAGTTTCCTTAGTGACTGCGCAGTCATCCATATCCTATCTCTGCAAGAGTGCGGGACAATGGGTGGTGAGTCACTGGACACGGGGTGGGATCACCCGGTGTCAGGGAAGCGTCCTGCGAGACGCCGTAGTTAGTGTCGCCTCTAGAGCGGGACACCAGTTATTATGTTGACAGTATATGTGTCGTATGTTATTCCCAAGTAAACAGTATTGGTTATTATACATCAAGGTGTGCGAGTTATTGTACGTGTCCTGCGAGGAACAATTCCTGCTCTGCTAGGAACCATCGCAGGTGCAGGCGCTCCACCGAGTACAGGTTTACTCTTAATATAATTGCCCCAGGTTCCCTGTGGCGGAAGCTCAGCCCTCCTGTGAGCCTAACAGGTAACGCACCACACCTGGTAACACTGAGTTCCCCGCACCCACACTATATCTGCGATTGGGTGGGGTGGAATACCCGTTACACGTATAAAATAAATAAGTAAAAACCAATCTGGCTAAATAAAGAGGTAGGGGAGGAAATGGAAAAGAAGAGGCAGTCGTTTAGATTCTTGAAGTCAGAAGGGACGGAGGCATCATATCAGAATTATAAGGAATGTAACAAAAGTAGCAAAAGGGTAATCAAATCAGCAAAAATGGATAATGAAAAAAAGATTGCAACAGAATGTAAGATAAACCCTAAAAAGTTATTTAATTACCTTAATAACAAAAAGACTAGAAAATAAAATATAGGACCCTTTAAGTGTGACATGGGCATGCAAATTATTGGAGATAAAATATAAGGAAATAACAGAAATATTAAACAAATTCTTTAATTCTGGAAGAAGTCACAACTTCTAAATTAATGAAAAATTGGTAAACTGAGAAAGTTCATACAGTAGATGGCTTGATAAAATTAAAGTAAATAAGGCACCTTGATGGAGACATATGTCTTTTTTCCTCCTCATCTACTATGTAACAATATATGTTACCAATGCAAAACTTCAGTTTCCTACCAAAAGAGGTCTTTGGAGTCTGGAAGATGAGAATATGCGTGTCATGTTTTTTATCCTAAAAACCCCTGTGTTGGAAACTGAATAGGCCCACCTTCGGGGGTGTGTCCTTAACTCCCCCTCGTCAATCTCTAGTTAACTTGGGGAGAGAAAATAGTTTTTTTTTGTATTTATTAAAAATGCCTCAGTATAAAAAATATCCCATGACTTTCAGTAAACCCTAGAATGTTGGGTCCCATACCAACGTGTTCAGCTGATCAATAAGTATCTTTAGGAATCTAATTTTATCTGTCAATGTCCATCTAAGATGAGTATCTCACCTATGCAGCTTAAATAGTTCAGTATTTTTGGATTTAATTGAATCAGCTATATGTGCTGGTTCGAATTTTTTTTTTTATTATTCTTTTCGGTTCCAAGATATAGTTTATTTTTAGTAAAAAGCTAAGACTGAATGATGACCTTTTTGTCACCTTTCTCTGCCACTCACAAAGGTGGGTTGTCTCAGGAATATATGATCCCTTTTAGGATGACACCCAGAACCTCTGGTAGGTTTGGATACTGTCACCAAATGTCGATAATATACACATGTAGCCCCGAGGTAAATGTAAGCTTTCTGGCCCCCCTCCGCGAGTGCCGTGTGGTAGCGGGTGCCGCCGGAGGCTGCGACGGACCCACCGGCACTCCACGAGGGTGGGGGCCAGTGCAGGGAGCAGCGCGAGGTGTTGCGGCGCAGGCCGGTTGCCGGGGACGCGATCGGGCCGTCGCTAAGGCCGCGATCGGGTTGCCACCGGCTCGGCGGCTGAAGGAGAGGGCGCCGCCATTGCGCGTTAGTTCGCGCATGCGCAGTAGGCGGCAAGTGCAGGGAAGGCTAGGGAGAGATCGCGCGAGGGCAGGACAGGGTAGAGGGAGGTTGCGGCGGCCATTGGTAGTTTGCGCATGCGCGGGGCAAGTGCGCACGCAGCCCCAATACACAGACAGCCTCCTGGGAACTACAACTCCCAGGAGGCATAGGGAGATAGGCACCAGGTGCCTCATAGAGGCCAATAGGGCTGGAGGACTCTCAGCCCGGGAAAAGAATAGATACAGTTCGCGGGCTTTGCGACAGGCAGTCAGGAAGAGGCAGAGGAAGGAGTAGGAAGGGTGTAGGGAGCGCGTGGCTCCTGCACCAGGTAAGGGTTCTCCTTAGGTCCCCAGGCAGGCCCCAATTCCCGGTAAGGGCAGGGGGTAACTGAAGAGGGACGGCCCTGGAAAAGGAGGTCACCCTTAGGCGTGAAAGGTGCAGGTTTGGCAGTGCCACAGCGGGTAGAGCTGTGCGCACTGGCAAATAGGCACAGTGTGTGCCGTGGGTATTTGCTGCGGGTTCCAGGTGTGGTGTATTGTGTGTGTAGGACTGTTGCTGTGTGTGCCGCGGCATGTACTGGGCGCAGTGTGTGCAGCGTGTGTGAATGTCTGCAGGCTGACGGTGAGAGCTGTGTGTCTGCTGCAGGCGCTTTAGGAATAGCGAGTAGCTAGTTGTTAGGGAGGATTAGGGACGTGGGTAGCTAGGGGAGTGGGGCAGGGTATTACTCCGCAGGCCCTAGGAGATTTCCCCAAGCCACCCCAGGTTGCGGTTCATCAGGGACAGGCCCTAGGTTAGGGTTCCTGTCACGTTAGGGTTAGTTAGGGATAGACAGGGATAGCGGCGGTTGCTGTTCCTGTGATTCGGGTGGTGTTACCGAGAGACGGTTGTGTTCCCGTGAAGCGGTGGGACCCTCGTTGGGGTTCCTGGAGAAGTACCTGGATAGGATCAGACGGATGCATCGCACGTCTGACCCTTTGAGAAGAGTGTTGCAGGCCCGAGCATCGGAGTGCTCGGAAGGTATTCCCATATATGTGTACCAACAGGCCTAATAGATTAATTAGTGACTGCGCAGTCACCCACGACCTCTGTAGGAGTACGGGACATTGGGTGTGGGGGATCACAGGACACTGGGAGGGAACACCAGACATTGGGCCTGAGGTGATAAGGTTATGATGTTATGTAATGTGTGATATGTGTGTTAGTAAAGTGTTAGTTATTGTTTTATCGTATACGTGTGTTATTGTATTTCTTACCCAGGGCTATCTTTCATAACGGGGATCCTGGGTAAGTGGAGGCGCTGCACCAGGTAAATGAGTAAGGGTTTCCCCAGGCTCCCAGCTAGCGGAGGCTCAGATCTCCTGGAGCCACAGGTGTTATACAGCTACCAGTAGTCCCTTAGGAAAGGTGTTCAGATAAAAAGGGACCGGTTAGACCACGAGGGGCCAATGTGAGATTGGGTGGGTCAGGCCGGTTCACAAAAAGGGCTACACACACATAATTTTATTGGGCCATTAATGACAACCCCAGGTTAAGGACTGGTTGACAATTTACAGCTTAAAGTGCTCTTAGGTACCCCCCACCAGGAACTGTTATCTAAACATGTATTTTTTATTTTACTGACCAATACGTACCTACGCCAGTTTGACTTTACACAAAATAAAAATAGGTCTTTTAAAAATGTATACGAACACTTTGTGTACCAGATTATTAAAATGCACAATTGTTTAATGATATTTTCATGACTGTATGTAAGTTTATAAAATATATTAATATGTTTTTTGTTTGAAATGGAAATGCAACGGTTCCATTTGGTCAGAGAATCCTAAAAGCATCAGATTATTCACCACCCTAAAAATGCAGCTATATCTATATCAAGGTTATGTCCGTGGGGTTGACGGGTTTCTAATTTAGTATCCCTAGTGTCTCTACGCCTGAGCTGCAGGAATCTGTGACTAACTTTTACAGTACAGTATGTCTATTTGAACGCCTTATTTGATCTTCATCTTGATATCTTTGTTGTGTTTCTTTCAGTGTTTAGATAGGCCATGTTGTAAAAAAAACATTTTGAATGTTTCTCTAATGTCGAATTTTTAACAGTCTTTTTGTTCTGCCAACGTATTGTTTATTACACGGGTATTCTATAATATACACTGCATATTGTCTACTGCAATTAATATATTGCTTTATTTTTTAAAGTTTCTTTAGCGCACAGAGATATGAACTGTTTACTCTCGTTTGTAGTTAATCTATTTAAACCACATTTTTGACAGCCCAGAGGTTTTTCTGAAAACCAATTGATGCTTCTGGTGTGTATTTTTCATAACAGTGGGGGCTAAAATAGTTTTTATATTTGTGTTTCTTTTTAATTTAATACTGGGTTGTCTGGATCTGATCCTTGGAAGTATCTTAACCAAACATCCAGCAGTATTTCCCAGTGTTTTCTAATTATTTAGTTATATGTGGGGCAGCCATCTTAAACCCTACTTTGTGTGTGTGTGTGTGTGTGTGTGTGTTTGTGTGTGTTTACCTATCTATTTTTTTCTCTCCTGGTAGTAGTGAGTCTCTGTTGAGGTCAGGCCTTTTTTATTTTATTTGTTAAGGCTAGGTCAATTGTCTGGGCCCCATAGTGTCTCCCCAGGAATCTGTTTCCAAGGTCAGCAGATTGTTAAGAAAAAATTGTTTTCTTTTGCAACTATTTCTTCGTATATGCTGAAATTGACTGTAGGGAATATTATTGAATCATTTAGGGTGGTGATAATTTTGGCATCCGGAAATCTCATTGGCCTACAGTTAAATCATAATAGTCAAAATGATATTATATAAAACCTAAATGAATACGAAACACTTTGTGAATAGAAAGATAGAACAGCGCATATAGGAGTAAGATAAAGGAGAAAGAATGGGGAACTTCAGTTCAAGAACATTAAGGAAGTAAAAAACAGGATTCAGTAAAGCTTGGGATTGCAGAAATATCACATGTAATGGGCAAAAAGGTACCTATAAACAGTACAGGCAGGGTCGCCGACAGGGGGGAACCGAAAGGCCCAGTGACTGCAAATTGGCACCGACCTCTGGCCAGGTCCAGCTCCCGGTATGCGGCTGGGCCCCGGCTCTCCATCAGATGCAGGCCTCTTTCTCACTGTGTCCCACACTGAGCTTCCAACCTCTGGCGACACGAAACAGGCCCCTCTGACATCAGCGCTCCGGAAGTAAGCTGGGCCTCAGAACCGGTGTACACTCACTTTGGAAGACTGCAGCTGATGTAGAGCCAGGGCCCGACCGTAACCATCACCTGGGCCTGGCCTGACCAGAGGTCGGCCCCAACTTGCAGAGCTGGCCGCCGGACCCCTGCAGCCACCGGACCCAGCCTGACCATCCCCAAGGTAAGTGGGGGTCTTTTCATATGTATTTGGGGGGAGTGGTATGTGGATAATATGGAATTGGGGGGTTGGTATGTATTTCATGGTGGAGGATTGAGTGAGAGTAGGTTAAGAGGGAGTAAGAGTGAGACTTAGGGGAGATTAATACATGCGAGACGGGAGGGGGGTGAGTGAGACGAAGGGAATAGAAAGACATGGGAGGAGGGGGGAAATACAGGGGGCACTTGAGGTGTGAAATGGGGGGGCCGGGGGCTCGCAATACCGTTTCGCACTTGCAGGCTTTATCAAACACTTTGATAAAGCCTGCAAGGGTGAAACATGTCAGTGTGATTGCCATAAGTGAATGAATCTCTTCAATTCACCCTCTTTGGCTGATTATTTCTGCGGTGCAGCGTTTTTTTCTGGCTGTGTGCCAAGTTTTTTTCCTGTGGATGTACTCTGCGCTTTGCACGCCCGGACCAACACCCTGCAAGTTTGGAAACTTATCAACACTCATCTCATTGTGAGTACTTTGTTTTGTTCATTGAAGAGTCTTGATCATATTTGGAGGTATTATATTTGTACTAGGATATACAGAACTCATACCTTTTTTATATAGAGTGGGAGTCCAATCTGGTACTAACCTCCACACGATACAACGTTATCATTCTGTGCACTTGCTATAGGGTCAGGTCCTTAAAGATAATCATCAATACTATTGAAGGAATTCTATTATTACATACAGTTTTTTTCTTCATATTTTGAGTTTATCTCATTCCCTTGAGCCCCAGTTTATCCCTCATAGGGTGTGACGGTTCAGGGGATTCCTTCCCCTTCTTATGCTCCTGACATCACCCTCTCTGTCCCTTCCCCTGCCAAACTCCCTTCGCTTATCCACGCCTGTCCCGCTTCGGCAGCCTCTGATTCCGTTCCTTTGCCACGGCGCGTGCCCCGCAAGTCTAGCGCACCCACGCGGTCTCCGAGCCCCTGCGGCGACCCTCCCCGCTCCCAGGTCCCCTCAGCCTCCGCTTCCATTCCCTCACCTCCGGTGGCTGTCCCCTCCGGTACTCCGTTCCCCTCCGCAGGTGTGCCCGCGGTGCGGTGCTCTGCGCGTCTCGTGACAGTTTACAGAGGGCGCGCACACGCTCCTTTTCTAATGTCTGTCAATCCCTTAACTCCTCCTCCCTTGCCCTGCAAGCAATCTCTCTGTTTTATTCCTCTGTCTCCTCCTCTTCTCCTCCTGACCTATCCCTGCTGTCTCCCACTTCTCCCTCTGCTCCTCCTCTCTCTCCTATTGGTGTTCCCTCCTTTATAATCCCTGTCTGTCCTCTCTATCATTGCTCTGCATAGTTCCTGTTATCCCTGTGTGTGCAGTCCTATGCTTTGCTCTCTCTGTGTTCCAGCCTGTACCTGCTCCTGCTTATCTTTGGATTTCCCTAGTTTTGACTCCTGCTCGTCCTGGACTACCCTGGTCTCTGTTACCCCTGAACCCTGCTACGAACTCTACTTTGCTGACCTCTGGAATCCTTGGACTTGGCTTACGAACTTGACTACTCTGCTTTCTGGAACCCTGGACTTTGGCGCACGGACACGACCATTCTTACGTTATACCACCAAGACTCTTCCAACAGGCCCAGGAACACCATACCACACTCCGGGCTTGCTCCCACTGCTGTGGGTGTGTGGTAATACCGTTCCCACCTCAGTATTGAGGTCTTGCCAGGTCTGCGGGCATACAGGCATGACATAGGGAGATCCCAGTTTCAACAACATAAGCATGGTTGGCGCTTAGGCCTTCCTTATAGTCTCCAACTTGCTTTGTGTCAAATATAGCCTGACAAGTCAAACTCTATTTATTCCCTTGTGGGACATGGTATCCAGCTTTTGGATCCAATAAGACTCTCTCTATTTGAGCCACGAAATGCAGTTTCCACTCCTGCACGTCCGTGGAACTGAATCGATGACCTGATATCTTAGTTGACTAACACCGTACCCATCTTGTATAAGGTGTACAGCCATAGGTAAATACATATTTATACACCTAATAATAGTTTACTTATGTTGATAGATCATGTCCTTAATCCGTCTTGTGGTTTTACCAATATCGACAAGGCCACAGGGAAACGTGTAAACTATGAGTTGCATGTAAAATATTTAATATTGAATCTCTTGCCACTATAGAGATGTGAGAAAGTGTCTACCTTGAGTATATCGAGCATGAGAATGTCCCAATTGTTGGAGAACTAAGAAATCTCATCATAGTACCTATGAGGATGCCTTTATCTGCACTGTCTAATTTCTCCCTAAAATTGGGAGAACTTCAAGAACTTATTGATTTAGGAAAGATTTTGTGTGTCTTGGGCGCAAGAGAGGGCGCGTTTCTGAGCTGTCCACATCCCGTGATTCCTGTATTCCACCATCTCCCAAAGATCCATAAATCACTTGTCAACCCTGCTGGTCAACCAATTGTAGCGAGCATCGGATCTTTGGGAGATGGTTTATCGCGGTATGTGGACATCTAGTTACAGCCAGATCTTATGGCCGCATTACAGGGGATCCAATGGAAATGTCAATACAGGTGGGTCACACTAGATGTGACCTCTCTGTATTCCATTATAAATCACCAACACAGGTTTAAGGCGTTAAACACTTTTAGATCTTTCTAATCTCTCTATTTCACAATGCACTTTTCTATTGGAATCAATCACTTTTTTATTGACACACAACTATTTTCTATTTGACACTAAATATTAGTTACAAAAACAAGGCACTGCTATGGGGCCTTCTTTTGCACCCTCATATGCAAATTTATTTATGGGTTTATGGGAGCTTCAGTAAATTTATCAAAGCACTAATTCATTTCGTCAACAATTATATTTTATAAACGTTACTGTTATATAGACAATTTGATTTTTGTTTGGGAAGGAGATGATAGTTCTTTATTCTCTTTCATTCAAACCTTAAACACCAATGATTTTAATTTATTTTTAACTTTTGAACACAATATTAATCACATAAATTATTTGGACGTTTCCCTGTATATCGACATAAACAATCATATTCAATCAGATATTTTTTACAAAGGCTCTGTGACAGGATAAACAAAAGCCACCAGTTATATGCCTGGAAAACCTATGTCTAGTCTGCAGTGCAGCACTGACTAGGTTAACTTCAGCTGGGAACCTCAGGATAATTAGTTGGATCCCAGCTGCCTAATCAAGGTGTGTTAAAACCCAGGCTGTAGACAGAGGGAGGCTGTTAATGAGAGAGGAGTAAGCTGCTAAAGTGATTCCTGAAAACGAGGTCTGAGTAGCAAAGTAGTGAAACTGTGAACTGTCTGTCCCCTGCATAGAAAAAGGGTATCTGCATATATATATAAACTGTCTGCTAAAGAGAAACTGTTTTGTTCGGTTTGCTGAAGGAAAAGCCATTTTCGTTTGTTGCTGAAAAAGAGCTATTTTTGTTTTGTGTGCTGTATATTTTTCAAGGCAAAATAAAACAGCCTTGTCAAGAAACCCGCGTGTGTAGTTGCATGTACCCTGCAACATATGGTGTCAAGAATTGGGAAGGATTTTGAAAGGCCCCTGCAGTTAAAGGGCCATACATACACTACCGACACACTTTATCCTAGCAGGGCTAGTTGCGCAAGCCGGGGGATGCCCTGGCTTGCTAGCCCCACTCCCTCGGCGTGCCGCGCGTCACTGATGCGCGGTCACGCATCATCGGGTGTCAGCGCCCCCTGCACGCACGTCCAGGGCTCCCCGAGAGAGCCCTGGTGTCCCGCGATCGCGGGACGGCGGCAGGGGGTTCCGGGGGACCCGGCGGACCCGGCAGCGGTAGGGAGAGCGCCCCGATCGGAGGGCGCTCTTCCGCTGCTTTGGCGCGCCCGGCACCCTCCGGCGCGTGCCAGGTTACTGCTGCGGCTGAGAACGGGCAAATGCTCGAATAAACTCGGCCGCAGCAGTACACACAAGAATGGAAAAAATGGAAGAATTTTTTAAAGAGTTTTTGTGCGAGCAGACCAAACAGCAGGGACAGTTAATGCAGGAGCAGGCCCGGCTGCAAGCAGAGAGAGATGAAAGACTTTTGCAGCAGCAAACCCAGCTCCTGACCCAGCAGCAGGCAGCACAGGAGGAGCGAATGGCCAAGCTGTTGACCCAATTCCAGGGGTCTGCCAGTCCAGAACTTGCAAACAGACCCCCGATACTCCTGAGGAAAATGTCGCTGAACGAGGATCCAGAGGTTTTTTTACTGACTTTTGAAAGAGTCGCCGAAGCTCAGGGCTGGGCTACAGATCGCTGGGCAACTGCTTTGGCCCCGCTCCTCATAGGAGAAGCCCAGGCCTCATATCAGGGTCTCCCAGCAGATCAGGCAATGGACTACCGCCAAGTAAAAGCCGCCATACTGGATCGCTTAGGTCTGACCCCAGAGACCTACCGGCAGCAGTTCCGGAACATGAAGTACACCGCTAAGATGAGAACCCGGGTCCTCGCTCAGCGATTATTGGACTTATGTACGCGCTGGATACAACCTGAGGAGTGCACTAAGGAGGCAATTCTTGAGCAGGTGGTTTTGGAACAATTTCTACAAATAATACCCCCTTCCGCATGCTCGTGGGTAAAACGCAATGCTGCTGAAACCCTAGCTTTGGCGGTCCGACTCGTGGAGAACTTCCTTGGGGCTGAGCAGCAGGCGAGTGTCCTGGAACCGACTCCACCGGCACTAGCGGACGCCCAAAGAGGGAGGTTGGATCAATGGGGAACCTACGGCCCGTCACGGAACCGCCAAGTCCAACGGAAGGAGCAGTCATTCAGCAAGGACGGAGTCCAAATGCTGGTCCCCGCAGAGACCCTCATCTCCTTCTGGATGTCGGCTCGTCGCAAAGTGAGAGGAACTTCCGAGGACATCGCCCACAGGACCCACCAGATGCCTGGTCTCCAGTAACCGGTCCAGCGGAGCGCTATCCACAGCCCACTCCTGCGAGGGAACCCTCCCCATGTTCCGCCTGCGGAGAACAAGGCCACCGGTATGTGGACTGTCCACTGATGGATTGTTCATTCAGCAGAACCGTCGCCTCGGCTTTTACTGGGGAAAATTACAAGCCCTGGCTACTTCCAGCCCTGATTGGGGGAAAAACCGTCCAGGCCCTTGTAGATTCGGGCTCTGGGAAAACTCTGGTCCTCCCGGAACTGTTACCGCCCAACGTGTGTTCTTTTGACTCCCCATGGAGCATAGAATGTATACACGGCGATGTAAAGCGCTATCCGATGGCCAAAATCCGGCTACAGGTAAAAGGTCAGGAGGCTTACCTCGAAGTAGGAGTCGCTCCTTGGCTCCCTGCCCCCGTTGTGCTCGGTCGGGACTGGCCTTTCTTTTCGGACCTAATGGCCCCAGTCCTTCACGAGGAGCCTCCTTCTAGGGCTCAGGAGGACCCTGGCAAACTGTTCCCCTTCTCGGCAGACCTTTTTCCCAGTAGACCCCGGGTTCAAAAGACTCGGAAGCAAAGACGCTTGGACAAACAGGACTGGTTGCAGAAATCTGGGTCTCAAGGTGACCATTCTAGTAGTCAGAGGTCACAAGTGATGGCTGGGGATGGCCAAAGGGAGGGGGATATGGGCCCTGGAGATTTACCAGACCTGTATCTCCCTGACTTTCGCCAGAAGCAAAGGGAAGACCCAGTCCTTGCTAGACAGTATGACATGGTGGTGAAAATTGATGAACAGATTTTAGATGCACAGGGGGTGATAGTGTTCCCCCATTTTGAGCTATCAAATGATATCCTGTATAGGGTGAATAGGCAGACACAAACAGGAGAGGTCACCAGACAGATATTGGTTCCCAAGGCATTTGTTAAATCTGTGTTCACTCTAGCCCATACTGTCCTTTGGGGTGGTCACCTGGGCAGGGATAAAACATTGGACCGTATTTCATCCACCTGGCCAGGGATGCATAGTGATATTGCTAAGCTATGTGCAGCATGTCCGGAGTGCCAGCTAACTAGTCCAAAAGGACAAAAAACAGCCCCGTTTGTTCCTCTACCCTTGGTGTCAGTTCCCTTTGAGAGGATTGGGGTAGACTTGGTAGGACCTCTAGAACCTTCTGCGAAAGAACACAGGTTTATCCTTGTAATACAGAGGCGGCACATTTTATTTGAGTGCGGCTAGCTCCGCAAGCCTGGGGATGCCCCGGCATGCTAGCCGCACTCCCTCGGCGTGCCGCGCGTCATCGGGTGCCTGTGCCCCCTGCACGCGCGTCCAGGGCTCCCCGAGGGAGCCCTGGTGTCCCGCGATGTGGGGAACGGCGGCAGGGGGTTCCGGGGGACCCGGCGGACCCGGCGAGCGGAGGGAGAAAGCCCCGATCGTAGCGCACTCCTCCGCGGCTTTGGCGCGCGCCAGGCACATCCCGGCGCGCGCCTGGTTACTGCTGCGGCCGAGACCGGGCAAATGCTCAAATAAACTCGGCCGCAGCAGTAGTTGATTATGCGACAAGATATCCTGAGGCGTTCCCCCTGAGAACAGCAACGGCGAAGCAAGTAGCCAACAAGTTGTTGGAACTGTTCTCACGGGTTGGACTTCGCCATGTTATGTTGACAGACCAAGGTACAAATTTCATGGCTAAACTGATGCAGGATGTCTTAAAGTTACTAGAGGTCAAGTCTGTTCCGACATCGGTCTACCATCCACAGACTGACGGATTGGTGGAAAGATTTAACCGAACTCTAAAAGTGATGCTGAGGAAATTTGTAGATTCAGAGAAGAGAACCTGGGATGAACTTCTCCCTTTTCTGCTGTTTGCAGTGCGGGAAGTTCCCCAGGCCTCCACGGGATTCTCTCCATTTGAATTGCTCTATGGCCGCTAACCCCGGGGTATCCTAGACCTCCTAAAGGAGTACTGGGAGGAGCAGCAGTCCCCTTCTAAGAATACCCTGCAATATGTACTAGACCTTAGGAAGCGCCTAGATGTGGTCGGCCATTTTGCCAGGGAGAATCTTAGATCAACCCAGGACAGTCAGGAGAGACATTACAATCAGAATGCTCGCATGAGAGTGTTTCACCCAGGAGACCAGGTGATGTTATTGTTACCCAGTTGTGAGAGTAAACTCCTGGCCAAATGGCAGGGCCCATTCGAAGTGCTCCGCCGTACGGGTGATGTGGATTACGTGATCGCTCAACCAGGGTCCAGGAAGGGTAAACAAATTTACCATGTGAACTTGCTGAAACCCTGGAAGATGCAGCGGTCTCTATTCATCCACCCGGTGGAGGAGGAAACGGACTTGGGTCCTCAGCCTCCACGGGAGAACATCGTGAGTGACGATAAAATCCCAAGCGGTAAACAGTTGTCCTCTGAACAAAAAGGGGACTTGTTAGCAATAATTACTCAATTTCAGGATGTTTTTTCTGACTTACCAGGACAAACTAACTTAATTTCCCATGCAATCGAGACAGCACTTGGGGTAAAAGTACGTTCCCGTCCTTATAGGTTGCCTGAAAGTCGTAGGGCTCTGGTAGAGAAGGAGGTACAAGAAATGTTACACTTAGGAGTGATTAAGGAATCATGCCAGTGAGTGGTGTAGTCCACTAATTATGGTCCCTAAACCCGATGGGAAGGTAAGATTTTGTGTGGACCTCCGAAAGGTCAATGCGGTATCCAAGTTTGACGCATATCCGATGCCAAGGGTGGACGAATTAATTGACGCCCTTGGTAACGTGGAATATATATCCACGTTGGACTTGACAAAAGGATTAGGGTTAGGGTTACTCGGCCGCAGCAGTACAAAAGCAAATGGATTGTGTTATTATGTATGCACCGGAACACCTAATAAAATTACAGTTATATAAAAAAAAAAAAAATTTGCTAAATATTTTGCAAAGCAAATTTTAAGTTGTTTGCACAACTCTAATCAGTGTGGTACATATGGGAAGGGTCTGTGAGGGAGATTCACTAGGATCTGGTAAGGTCAGTTATAGAGGGAATCGAGCTACAATGCCCCTTATTTTAGTCTCCTTACAGGGAATCCCAGTCTGTGTGTTGGAAATCAGTATTTTGTTTTTTAGTTTACTGGTACAATACGCATTTTATCAGGGATTTGCATTGTGCGTCGACTACAAATGACTATTTTATGTTGCTGGTTACAGTGTCGGGGTCAGACTGGGAGATCCGGTAATGAAGCTGCACAATTTTATGAACTGTATAAAGAAGAAAAGAGTTTGCGTACAATCATGAATATTGGTATCGTTCAGCTCCACATCACAATGCAGGTGTGTATGTAAATGTCGTATATAGCTCAAGAAATGAATGTGGTGTTCACCTTTTTTTTATTTTATATATATATAAATATATATAAGCAATACGATACCGTTTGGAAACGAAATCAGCAGGCAGCACTCCAGAATTGAACAAACAAGTGTATTGAAAATAAACACAAAACCAACGTTTCGGTCCACGAATGGGACCTTTGTCAAGGTGGTGACAAAGGTGTACCGAAACGTTGGTTTTGTGTTTATTTTCAATACACTTGTTTGTTCAATTCTGGAGTGCTGCCTGCTGATTTCGTTTCCAAACGGTATCGTACTGCTTATTCTTCATTATAGGATCTGCACCCACACCAGTGACTATTATTACGGAGTGCTTTTTGTTCTTTTTCTATGTTATATATATATATATATATATATATATATATATATATATATATATATATATATATATATATATATATACTTATTTTGACAAAACAACCTACCAAATCCATGATGGATTAAAAAAACCATATATATTATTATTTCTATAAATTGCCAAATTTGAAATAATCGATGGCTTGTGAGCATGTGACTTGGGTATGTGACGATAGTTAATATACACAGCTATATAGCTGGCTCATTAATCTCCCCACAATGTCCCTAAAATTATCAATATCTTCCCTCAATCCAGCACAATATATATCTTAAATCACTGCCACCACCAAAGATCATTCCATGTTTTACTTGCAGAGTCTTTGGTCCATGTTTACTAGAAAAAAAATATGATTAACACACAAAAAATGTTTTGCAGCAAAATGTGTCCGACAATGCTGTAACTCTCTTCAAAAATGTGGAAAGTTCAATTAGGGATTAAAACAGAAAGTCTAAATATACCACATAACAATATCAGATTCCTCCAAGAGGTCATGGATTTGGAAATACAAGAATTCACGTGTCTTGTTGGCATGAAACACTCCTCTGTTGAATTCCAGATTCTTATCCCAAATACAGTGTTTTTTAATCCTATAAATTCCTGCGTAGAAAACTGAATAAACCCACTTTTTGGAGTGTGTCCTTAACTTCCCCTCATCACTCTCTAATTAAATTTTTAAGTACATTTAAAATACCCCTTTCTATATACATTGTTTCTCTAGTTCCTAACAGGATGGGACCTGTTTTATTGCATTCGAATTTTCCGCAGACGTAGAGATTAGTCTTGACAAAGGTACTCCTAATTTGGAGGAGCAAACAAATATCTGACCTTTGCACCCTCACAATCGTGAATTGTTTGGCATAATTTATTTTGTCCGATTTTAAATGTCTAAAATATATGCATTATTCTTGTGAATAATATCAGATCCACGATATCTTATATTTAGTAAATTTAGACAGACGTGGAATGTCTTCCTGGCCACACCCTTTTGCATTACCCAGATTGTCACGATGGACACCAACTTTATCAACACATTTATATTTCTGGGTACTTGATTGAACAGAACAAGCTGCAAAATAAATTGTGATTTATTTCCTTAATAGACAAACACACGACATCTGCAGAATACAGTTAAAACAACACTTACTGGAATAAGGGAATGAAATAAATTGTCCTTGGAATGAAAGAAATTGTCCTTTGCTTGCAAGCGCCAGAAATGCAACCTTGGTTTTAAAAGTCCTGTGGTTATGTTGTTATTAACCCCTTCACTCCTGGACCAGTTGCTGCTGTGCTGGAACAAAGTCTTGCATCTTTACATCATGGATTAAAATTCAGGAATCACACTGGGGATACCTGGGGAGCCACAGTTATAGACTGCCCAAAGCTATCTTTAACATGTGGATCCAATCCCCTCGTGGGAACAAAAAAACCCACGAATAGCCAAGTTACCCACAGTTCATAAGACCGGTCAAAAGGGCTGTCCGATGGGCAGGGCGCATGGGTCAGGTTGACGCCCATGCCACTTAGCATACCTGGGCTACACCCATACCTTGGCACCACTGAGTCTGATTTTTGACCCCATGGGGTCACTAGCCTGACATCTGTTGTGCATCAGTATGTCCGTTTTGTATACATTATGGGTCTGTGGGTCTTTTCATAACTGACACTCTTTTAGACAGGGAGATGCTAATTCAGCAATCCCTTTGAGGCTCTGTCATAAAAATACCCCCAGCTCAGTCACCCATATCACAGGTGGATGTCCAAGTAATTCCTGCTTGGACTTACAAAAAATAACTCCTGCCTTACATTTACAATCTGCAGTTCATACACACTTTATTAAAACGCCATGTACTATTCGTGTCATAACTGTAAAAATAATATGTACGTGCATGTATCGGTTCACTGTATTTGCACCTCAAAAATCAGGTTTCTGGGTGCTTTCGTTCTAGAATTAGTATTTCTCATTGAAATGCCAGCTGCTAGACTGCCATGTGTCGGTTAGAGGGTATGGCAAGCAATGCATTTTTTTCCTTTTAACCTCGCAGGCAGGGAATGGCCTGCAAATGGGGGATAAAAATGGCTGGGACAGGGCAAACACAGTAATGCATGGCAAATAAGTTTAACCCCTTCCTTCCCCGTCACACAGATCACTTGAGAAATTTATTTTAAGCGACATAAAAAAGGCTTATTTTGCTTATTTCCACTGTCAAACAGTTGTGGATCTATAGTGTTAATCGCCCCCCAATTCCAGATTAGGTTTGCTCTTAGATAACTCAGCTTCTAGCCTGACCCCCCCAATTGTTTCAAGTTAATAAACAGAAGAAATGTATTTTTAAGATGTAACTTGTAAGTCCAATTTACCTTTTCTTTTCCAAAGTGGTAGAATACTGAATATAAATAGAGCTTATCGTCACGGCTTGTGACTGGTTTTTGTTTTCTCAGTAATGATTATGGCTTTTGACATATGACAACCATGTTGTATCCAAAGTATCTATATACAGCTGAACCCCATTATAATGCAGTGCTGGGGGTTCACATAATGAGACCGCGTTATAACCGGGATCGCAAAATGGCTGCCGCGCGAGGACTTACCCGTCGTTAAGTTTGATAATAGAGTATATGACATCATACCAATCCTATGGGGCAGTGGTTGAGAAACCCTATTAGTGTATGAAGGGTCATGGGTTCGATTCCTGAATGGTGTGCTAAAATTATTAAAAAAATTATTTAAAAAAAACTTGGACGCAGCCTGAGGAAGCAGGGAGAGAGGAGAGAGCTGTAGATGCCAGTAAGTCCTTGCGTGGCAGCCATTTCTCAAACCCCGCCCCCCCCAAAAAACAGGGATGTTTTTAAATCGGGAGCCACACTCGGACCGCGTTATAAGCGAATCCGCGTTGTAGTGGATCGCTCTATAATGGGGTGGAGCTGTATTTCTTCACCTTTAGATAGCTTGGGCGATATTTATCAAGATGGTTGAAGGTAAGGCGAGTCTGACATGAAGAGTTTCTCAAAGTAGATTTAATTTCTTTAAGCAGAGTACACAATTATCCTTAATTCATTCTCATATTTTGCTATCGGCACCCAGGCTTTATCTTCTGTCAGCTCTTTTCTGTTATCTTCCTTCTGTGGTGTAGTATGTAGGGGCTGAGTGGTCTTGCTACTGTATTAGCAGAATTTTGGTTAGTCAGGTAATCATGTAGCAAACATCTTTGTATTTATGCAAAGTCAGTTTTGTGATGCACTGTTCTAACAAGTTGTGTGTATGTGTCTATACTTTTACAATACATAATAGTGGCATCAGCTATTATAGTATGTTAACACACTTTTGTATACATGCCTTAAAGAATATTTTAAACACATCACAAAATTGAAATAATACACTGGGAGAACAGTCCTTATGTCGTGCATTCTTATTCTTAGCGAGGAGGGAAAACCACTGCGAGTGAGCAGACTCTTTGCTATGAAGATGCGGCCCAGGGCCCAATCTTGATATGTTCTTAAATGCCTATGAAAACATAGTATGCCCAACAGTATGCCCAACCCTACCACCCAAGCCTCATTACAGCATTGCTAGAACTGGGTTTAGGCCAGCCTCTCCCTCCTGTGCCAACATGGTTTGCATATTCGGGCATATTTAAGCATTTTTCCCCTTAGGAACGCCTTGATCCTATCTAATTTAAGTATGTGCTATACTCGACGTTTGATCGCTGCTAACTCAGGGCTTTTTTCAGCATGCTGCAATACAGCATCTAGTGGCTAGGAGTATATATAACATTAGTTTGTAAGAGTGTTTGGGCATTTTTGGGGATGTCTGCCCAGTAAGTCTAGCCACGGTGTTGGGATCTACAGTTATGCCATTCCTTGAGTTTATCAGTTCAAATACCTGTCACCATAGAGACCGCAGCCTCGGAAACATAAGGGAGAGATACTGGCATTCATTACATGTAACCGAACTGGCGTGAGGTACCACCGGAAGAGCATTTTTATGATATGAATTTCCTTTTATATTCGTACATATAAAGCTAGTGGTTACTTCGTCCACTCCTCTATATCTAGGGCCTCACCCAGCTCATCCTCCCACTTCAGCATGTATACGTTTTTAGATTATAATCTATATCTAGGCGCATCTGATAAATAATCTTACCTAGGCCTTTGTCGAGGCTAGGTCCCCTCTTACCTCCCAGCCGGGAGGGGGATGGCTGCAGAGGTGCCCGGGTGCCGCTAGAGCTGCGGGTAGACCCAGCTAGGTGCAGGGAACCGCTCCTGTACTTCGGAGAGCAGTAGGCGGACATTTTTACTTTTGCGCACGAGTTGCAGCGGCCATTAGAGAGGCTCCGCACGGGACTACTTGTCCCAGATTCCTTCAGGAGATGAGGGCACATGGGGCTAGAGCAGCCAATAGGGCTCCTGAAGGAGTTCGATATATTTTGGCGCAAAGGAACTGCGTGCTCTGTCGGGAGCAGGATAGCAAGGGGTAAGGACGTGTTCAGGGTGCCAGTGGCCCCTGAACTAGGCCAGATATCCCGTGCAGGCCCCAGCTAGGCCGCTGAGCCCCTTTCAGTTTGTGGTGCTACAGGAAAGGCCCATAGTTAGGGAAGCTTCCCCAATAGTACACAGCAGTGTTAGTATGCTGGTGACAGGATTCCACGTGGTGAGCTGCAGCCTGCAGTCTGGGACCAGACCACAGGCCATCATAGACTTTAAGGGACACCCTCCAGCTGGAGTTCCCTCAAGAGGTGGATGCCTCTGGAAAGGGGAGAGAGAGATGATTCTGTAGAACGCGTCGTGGGCTCACAGTGCGGTTCTGTGGATCCACCATTGTCCTGATCTGGCCAGGAAAGGTACCCAAGTGCTACTCCACACACTCTTTGGGCCTTGTCTGTGGACACGAAGGTGGTTAGGTGCCCAGGCACACTCAGTACTTTAGGGGAGCCCTACCGGGGGTAGTGAACACTGTGTGGGTTATTGTATTGTGTTGGGGTATTGTATATGGTTATTGTTATTATATTATTAGCGTGTTAGTAAGCAGTTATCTTTTACCTGTGTGTGCATATTTCTAAATAGTATATTGGTGTAACGGGTGCTCACCACAAACAGGACGGGACTGCAAGGCTGAGGTGGGGATGTTTGAATACACCGACCAACAACTGCGCAACCGCGTTTGGATTTCACAGTCGTAGTTATGTAGCCGGGTCAGGGTAGGAGAGGTTAGGATGGTCGTGATACTCGACGTGGTCTGGGGTTGGAGAAGTCGGATGGTCGTAGTGCGTAGCCGGAGTCCAGGAATATAGAATGTCCAAATACAATCCGAGGTCAAGGGTCAGAGAAGGCAGAAGCCCAGGAACAAGCAAGGGTCAGGTACGATGAAAAGCAGCATACAGGAAACAAGGCAAGGTAAACAGCAGGTCACGATGTATGGTTATGCTCAGCCAATGTGGAGGAGGGCTGGCTGAGCATATGAGGGAGTGACAGCCAATAGTAGGGCGGCACCAGGCTGTGAGGGATGAATAATCAGACGTATTCTGTCCACTGGTAAGCAGGGGCAGAGTGTATCGCAGGTGTGGAGCAATTGGAGGTAATCGAGTTAACCTGTGCGTGTCCCTGGCAAAACAGCGTCGGCGTGTAGTTTCATGAGAGGGCTTCTCCGTGGCATCACGGGGGCGGGGCCTAAGTCCGATCCTTACAGCAACCCCCCTCCAGGGGTGACTTCCGGGCATCCTAGGAATGGCTTGGAGGGAAACCTGTGGTGGAAGGCCCGAATGAGCCTTGGGGCATGAAGTTGGTCCCAAGTTGGTCCCAGGAGATCCAGGAGTGCTCCTCAAGACTGAAGCCCCTCCAATGGACCAGGTATTGGAGTTTTCCTATGGATGACCTGGAGTCCAGGATGATCTGGACCTCAAATTCCATTTGGCCTTCAACCAGGAGAGGCTCGGGAGGAGACGTTGAAGCAGGGAACTGGTATCCTGGCTGAAGGGCTTGAGTAGGGAAGTATGGAAGACCGAAGGAATCCTCATCGATGCTGGCAACCGCAGCCAGTAGGATTGACCTCGATAACAGGAAATGAGCCAATAAACCTGGGTGCCAATTTTGCAGAAGGAACCTTCAGTCGAATATTTTTCGTGGACAGCCATACCTTTTGACCAGGAATGTAGGTTGGTGTCTCACGACTATGTCGGTCAGCCTGTTTCTTCTGCAACAAGACTGCCTTTCTGAGATTTTGTTGAATCCTTTCCCAAGAGGCTTGCATAATCCTATTATCTGCTGATGGTGCCCAGGATCTAAGCCCTGCGGTAGGGTGAGCCAATGGATGGAAACCGAAGTTGATAAAGAATGGTGAGTCTTGGGTCGACTCATTACGGAGATTGTTGTGGAAGAATTAGGCCCAAGGCAAGAGATCAGTCCAGTTGGGTATCCGAAGTGAAGCAACGGATGAACTGTTCAAGTGATTGGTTGGTCCGTTCTGTCTGACCATTAGTCTGAGGATGATAGCCAGAAGAGAAATCCCTAGTTGTTTGCAGAAGGCCCGCCAAAATTTAGATATAAATTGATATCCTGGATCCAACACAATAACTTGGGGAACCCCATGAAGACGGAAGATCTCCTTGACGAAAGTTTCCGATAATTTGAGGGTGTTGGGTAGGACCTTGAGGGGAAGGAAATTGGCCTGCTTGAAAACCGGTCGACTACTACCAGAATGGTATTCCTGCCTTTGGATACGGGTAATTCCATGATGAAATCCATGGAAAGATGCGTTAATGGGCGTTACGGAATCGGGAGGGGTTGCAGTAATCCTAATTGCCTGTTATGGAGAGTCTAGTTTTGGGCGCATGTCGGACATGTGGTGACAAATTTCTTTATGTCCTTATGTATCCCAGTCCACCAAAAGATCCATTCCTGTACCTGGGTGTTCAGAGCTTTTAGATGAGTGACCCCATTCCAGCACCTTTCTGTGATACGCTGGTGCGGTGTAGAGGCGTCCATCTGGAACCTCGAGACCCTCCAGAATATCAGACTGCGTGATGTCTTCTAAAGCATCAAAAGAGTTGGCAGAGATTATACAAGATGGTGGAAGTATGGTTTCTTCTCAGACCTCAGCCTTGTCTTCCACGAGAAATTGGCGAGAGAAAAAAAAAGTGACCATCCGTCTTGTCGTGACCCTAGGCGATGTGTACCTTCAATGTAGAGAAGATTCTTATTGTCTGTCAGAATAGTGACAGGATTTTCAGTGCCCTCGAGCAAATGTCTCCATTCCTCCAAGGCCATTTTGATGGCCAATAGTTCCCGGTTGCCAACGTCATAGTTCTGTTCAGCAGGCGAGAACTTCTTGGAAAAGAAGGCACAAGGGTGTAGTTTGGCTTGTGGACTCTTCCTTTGGGACGGCACTGCTCTGGCTCCGACATCAGAAGCGTCCACCTCAAGGGTAAAGGGTACCCCGGATCAGGATGCACGAGCACATGGGCGGATACAAAGGCTGTTTTCAACTTCTCTAAAGCGTGGATGGCTGCAGGAGGCCACAGTGATGGGTCGGCTCCTTTCTGTGCCAATGCTGTAATGGGCGCTATTACCGCCAAAAAGTTCTGTATGAACCTCCGGTAGTAATTGGCGAAGCCTAGGAACCGTTATATGGCTTTCAGGATTGTGGGAAGAGTCCAATCTACAACCACTTTCACTTTGGCTGAGTCCATGGCCAGGCCTGTGTCGGAGATGATGTAGCATAGAAAGGACGTCGTGGTCTGGTGAAACTAACACTTCTCCAATTTTGCAAATAGGCGATTCTCCCGCAGACATTGGAGTACTTGTTTGACATGGCCAGGATGCTCGTGTGCGGTCTTGGAGACGATAAGTATATAATCTAAGTAGACAATGACGTATTGATCGAGAAGATGCCTGAAAACTTTGTTGACAAAATCCTGGAATACCGCGGGGCGTTACAAAGTCCGAACGGCATGATAAGGTATTCGTAATGTCCATCCCGGGTTTTAAACGCTGTTTTCCAGTCATCACCCTGTCGAATTCTTACTAGGTTGTAAGCTACTAGTAAGTCTAGTTTGGTTAAAATGGTGGAACCCTGGAGTCTGTCAAAAAGTTAGTAATAAGGCTTAAAGGGTACCAGTTCTTGATTGTGATCTTATTAACACCCCGATGGTCTGAAAGATCCATCTTTTTTCTTAAAGAAAAAACTTGAACCTGCAGGGGACGAGGACTTCCAGATTAAACCCTTTGTAGATTGTCTTGGATGTATTCTTTCATGGCTTTGGTCTCTGGAAGTGACAATGGGTAGGAACAAGGATTGCAGGTAGGAAAAAGCAGGCACCAAATACACAGGATCAAAAAATAAAGGAAATCCAAAAGGAGCGTGTGCCCATTAAAAACATATTTAATGGATTCTTATAAAGATAATAACAGCAGCATTACGGGGTACAAAGCCTCCCCACCAACGCGTTTCGAGCGCAAGCTCTTTTTCAAGGTGACTAAAGGTACTCACCTAGCTGTTTTTGTAGTCCCCAGAAGCGCGCCAAAATCCATCAGCCATTCACTTCCTGAAACTCTCAGGAGCGACGTCGGCGTGATGACGTCAGCGCGCGACAGGGGGAATGCAAAAAAACCATACAAAAAATACAAACTTTATTGACAAATGAACAATAGACATTCGTAATGTTAAAAATACCACAAGAGTACCAGGTATGCCTTCCCATAGTAGAAAACCACTTCAATAAGAAAAATAACAAACAAATTATAGTGTTTTATCCCATCGGATAACACTCAAATGATTTCTCTAAGTAAAATAACCTACACTGGCGACACACTTTATTCGAGCTCGGCTAGTCCCACGAATTCGGGTATACCCGGGTGTATTGAAGTTTGTGACTGTTTTCTGCCCGAGTATATTGGGTTATTTTCTAGGCAGGGATTGAAGCATTTTATTCCCCCTGGCTGCAATACTGCACAGTATATATATATATACTGCATTACAATTCATGAATTTATGCCATCTGGTAGACACGCGAAGCATTGCAGCCTATTAAATCCTAATCATTATCATTTAACAAATCAGCCGCCCATCAGCCAGGCATGAACCCAGGCTGGGAAGGCAAATGCAACGGGGCTTGTCAGAGGTGAGGAGCGGCGCATTCCAGGTATCTGCCAGGTACATACTGGGTATTTGCTCGAATAAAGTGTGTCGGTGCAGTAGTAGACCATAGTAAGGGGTGATTACCTATAACATAGTTATAAAGCTATTAGTATACTAGGAAAGTCTATACGACAGAATAATTGTAACTTCAGACTTGTAACTTCAGACTTGTAACTTGTACAGATGCAGACAGATGTGCAAGAATTTCAGGAAAATTTCCTTCAGTCTTCGAAAAAGATGTATCCCATCAAATATTACATAAATCGATCATATTTCACAAGTATATAACATTTCACAAAAATAAGTCAATGTAGAAAAGGTGTCAAGTCCCAATCAGAGTTCAGGCCAAAGGGAATTCTAGTTTTTAATGTAAATATCCAATAAAGCTCGCGCTTATCTAGGAGTTCAACCCTGTTGCCACCTCTGATTGGCATTGGCACCTGCTCTATCCCCATATAGGTGAACGCATCAATACTACCCATTCTACAATTCGTAAAGTGTTGTGACACTGGGTGAATGGGATCTCCTTTTTTGATGAGTCTCATATGTTCCCTGATGCGTACCTTCAGGGCACGGGTAGTACGGCCCACGTATCGTTTACCACATCCGCAATTCAAAATATAAATTACGAATGTGGTGTCACAATTGATGAAGGACGCAACAGGGAATTCCCAACCAGTGACAAATGACCTAAATGATGGACTGGGTAACATGTATTTACATGAGATGCATTTAAGACATTTAAAGCTTCCCTTAGGTAACCGTCTGGAATCGTTTGATTTATTAGAAAAAAGGCTAAGGGAGACTGAATTAGCAATAGTTCTGGCCTTCTTAAACACAAACTGGGGACCTTCCGCAAATACACGTTTCAAGAGAGGATCTCCTGAAAGTATATCCCAGTGTTTTTTAATAACATGTTTTATCTGACCTATTTGAGTGTTGTATTGTGTAATAAATAAGGGTTGTTTGATAGCCCTAATATTATGAATGGGAGGCGTGTTTCTTTGTTTTTGTATTAGTTTTCCCTGGTAATTTTGTTTACTTCTTCCTTCATTTGACTGAAGGATCTGTTCCAATAATGAAGATTTCATCAAACAGTCAAATGAACTCCTTTTAAGGTTTAAAGATAGAGGTTACTCATCTACAGATTTGATGAATTCTTTGGAAGAAGTAAACAAAATTACCAGGGAAAAACTACTACAAAAACAAAGAAACACGCCTCCCATTCATAATATGAGGGCTATCAACCCCCCACATGCAATAACCTCCTCTTACACACATACAAGCACACAATAACCCCCTCACACACACAAGCACAACTCCTCCAACACACATAATATCCGCCCCCCCATACACAAAGCCCCCCACTCTCACACAAACCCCCCCCCCACACACAGCACCCACACACAACCTCTCCCACACACACAATAACACCCCCTCCCCTGCAGTCACACACGCACACACAATACCATCCTCCCCCCTCCCTCCCCCACACACACACACATACACTCTCACCCCTCCCATAGAATTTTACCAGGAGATTGATAGGGCTGCTCCTGTTCTGTATGGAAGCAATTGCAGACAGTGCTCATCCGTGCGGGCTCAAGGTTGGGCTGATGTTCAGGCAGGAAGAATTGAATCATATTAAGTTTTTAAAGCTCTGGACACTATGTTTTCACCTAGGAAGAAATGTTGGTCCCCCTAAAAGCTACCACTACAAATATTGAATCTGCTCAAAAGATGGCAAAAATAATGCTTCCTATGGGAAAATGGCAACCCTTCTTACACTATAGAAAGTAAAACTAAAAGAATATGATATCAATAAAGTGTTATGAAACATAATCAAAAATACTTTTTAGCTACACCAACATAGATTTCACTTTTATAAAGAAGGGGTCTATTATTGCAATATATATGAATAAGCAGTATAATACCTTTATCAAACTAAATTGGGACCTGAGGTTGCCAGTCTTGTTGATGTATTCTGTCTGCTGTTCTGTAAATAGCTTTGGTAATTCATTAAAGGGATCCAAGACAATATATATTGGAGCTGTAGTCACTTAGGTGACCCATGAGTTAATTGCAAGGTAAGGATTTACAAAGACTTTTGATGTTGCATTTATTTTGTTCAACATTTAAATGTGTTAAATGTCCGCATTATCACTTGTACATTTCATAAACCATTATTTTGTGTATTTTTCCATGTGAAGAGTCTAACACAAAGCCTACAGAATCTAAGATTATCTGCTGTTGAACATGCGCAAGAAATCCAGCACCAGTTTAAACATTATTTCCAATTACTTCTGAATCCTCTTCAAATGATGCAGACTAAGAACCAGTTTTTGCAAGGTAAGAGCATCTGCATACAGTATACATTTTTAAGATGCCATAACATAGATTGTAAGCTCTTCGGGGCAGGGATTTCCTTTCCCATTGTCTGATTTTTGCTGCACTTATTGTATTTTTAAAATTCCCTGTACACTACTGTATTCTTTGTGAAGCGCTGAGTACACTTTTGGTGCTATATAAATAAAGGCATACAATACAATACAAAATGTATTTTATTAGGCTAATGTTTTGGCTACCCTCTGGAGCCTTTATCAAGAGGTCTAGAGCTCTTGACAAAGGCTCCATAGGGTAGCTTAAAATAAATGTTTTTGCATATTTATGGTGTGCCTATCCCTTTGTTTATATATATAGGAAAGTAGATCCGCAGCACTCACAGGTTTAAAAAAATTGATTTTTATTCAAAAAGTCATCAGACAGTCAACAGACCCCCAGAGCAACGTACGTTTCAGACCCCTAGGTCTTTTCTCAAGCTCTGTCATCTACTTTCCTGCATACTTTTGGGATTAGTTGGTGTTCCCTGTCCAGCTGCGGACTATCGATGAGCATACTTTGTTTTTTTTATTTGTTTGATTGTGTTCATATGTGAAGGTGAAACGAAGGCGCAAACTAAATTAAGTGATTGTTAATTTATATAATTAGCCAAAATTAACACTTACAGAAACTCTAATAGTGCAGAAATAACCATGCAAAAGTGTATAGTGAAAATATAAAATATACAATATAAAGTCTGGACTCCCAGCTCAAACCCGTCTTCATTGGTTCCAAAACGTTAGAATTTGTTCATACATTCCAGGGGGAGCATGTGGGAGAGAAGACAAAACAATGTAAGTGCCGGTGTATAGTAAAACTATAGAGGGTATTGATTGTAGCTTGGCTCTATGTGCAGCCTACTCACAGGATACAAGTAGATAAAAGGCACTTAGAAAATGGGTCAGCGGCAGGTAGCTCTGGGGAGATTTGGCAATCTGTGTTCCCATCCAGTAACTCACAAAAGATGTTACCATTAAAAAGAGAGATGAGGAGAAACTACATAGCACAGATCAATTAAATTAAATGAAAATCTTTATGTAAACTATAAAGGATGCACTTACAATAGTGCTTTAAAAACAAGGCAATTCACACATAATCGTATAGCAGGTTAAACCACAGCACAGTCGCTCTTGCCGCCTCTTCACAGTCTGGTGACTGTAGCACTCAATTGGTTCTCGGCGGAGGTTGCTTCCCTGCTCTGTTGCGTCCGTCCGGGTCGTGACGTCACGTCCACTCTACTTCCCGCGAATGAATAGACGATACCGTTCTGCGACTAACAAAATGCTTTTATTTGTGCGTGCTTTCAAGATACACTGATCTCTACTTCTGGCGATGGTACATTGAATAAAGCTAGCAAGGTTAACTTAAAAACAGTGCATATAAGAATGTTATCTGTGACTGAAACCTAACACCCCCCTGTGTAGTATGCGATTTATGAACTGAAGTGTTAAATAGTCCCTGAATGTTAGTGATGTAAGAGTGTGTGTGTGTGTGTGTGTGTATGTAAATATAAATTGGTAAAGAGCCCACAGTGTATACAGCACTTTACAAAAGGTGTGTGTGGAGTGGGAGTGTATATCAATGGTGTGGGTAAGTGTGGAAATGTAAGAGGCTGTAGCATTACTAAAAGTGTGTGTAGATACTATATTGGTATATAGGGATGGAATTACATAGAGTATTTGTATGTGTTCGAGACAGCTGTGTATGCATACATATAGCGCAGTATGTATAGACATGGCCTTTAGCACTCATGGGAAGAGAATTCTCTCATGCCAGTAATGACTCATAAAACTTTGGTCTCGGTTTAGGCCATCGCTAAGTGTCCCAAGCAGTTGCATAAATTTGTATTCATGCAACCGTCTCTCTTTCAATGTTCTAAGATTACCTTTGAGTATGGCCACCTTCTGATTGTTCATTTTGAGTAACCTATGATTTGCAGATTACATTGTTATGTTTGTCACAAGTCCAGAAGATCTTCAGCAACAAATCTGAGAACTCACTGAAGCAAATAAGAAAGTGGGACTTCATTTGAATCTCAGCAAAACCAAAGGGATATTTATCAAATGGGTCAACTCTACATGTATAAAAATCAATGGCATAGAACTAGAAAAAGTCAAAGGCTATATCTACCTTGGCTGGCAAGAAAACCTTTTGAATGAAATCAATAGGAGAATGAAGATGGGATGGAGCTCATTTCGAAGAAACAAGACGACCTGTCAAGGGAACTTTCCGCAGCTCCTCAAGAAGAATGTTTTCGATCAGTGTATTCTGTGTGTGCTCGCATATGGATGTGAAACTTGGACCCTGAATATGAAAATAATTTAGAAGCTTCAGACAACTGTTTGAATGGGACTGCCAGGGACCCCCGCTTTGTTAATCCGATGGGCCATTAGTCTGTCTTCAGAAATGTCACAGAATGGTTGCAGAATTATTGGGAGATTGCCCCAGATTTCCCAATGCAAGTGTTCGGATACTCGTGGCTGCATCTGTAGTTTGAGAGCAAAAAAAAAGTCTGGAACATCACACAGGTGAAGAAATTAAAATGTCTGTGGGCCTGACATATCGCAAGAAAAAATATTTATAGTTCCAGTGGTAGTATTAACAAGAAATGCACAGTATCTGTTTATTATATTGTTGCAAGAAAAAATCACAAGGTAGTTCATCCCAATAAATAATAATAATAAAACAGATAATCAAAAACACTACAGCATAGAAATATAGTCCTAAATCCATCAATAATGTTCTCTAATGAATTGCTAATGTGCAAATGTCTATAGATATGTCCACGAATAATAAAAAGTAAAGACCTACAGATCAGCAAAAGTAATACAAATTAATTGTACAGGAAACAGTTAAAGTGTGTTTGAGAAGAAAATCCATTGTGCTTCTTTTTTTATTTATTTTTTAAAATTTTTTTTTTAAAAGCAAAGTTCCTCGACTACCTCCCCTCAGAGGTTGTGGTACGATATTGATGGTCATGTATCGAATTGTGGGTAATTGATGTCTAAAGGAAAGAAAGTTATTTGCTACAGGTTGATCACTCGGACTATTCATGAACGCAGATCTGTGTTGTGCCATCCATTCTTTAAATGTCTTGCCCACATAGTCCGCAATAGTGTATCATAATGTATGTTACAAAATTGTTGTGGCAAGATAGATAATGCTTGATCTGAATTTGTCTCCCATTATGTGCATCTTTAAAAGATGAACCTGTGGCAAGAAATCACAATGTTGGTCAGTTCGGGCATCTCTAACACCCTAGTTTATTTGTGTAAGATTTGGTAGTATGTTCATAACAATCTCTGGGGTCAGTCTTAACCAATATGTCTTTAAGATTTGTTTCTGGCAAACCTAGATTTTTTTTTAATGTTTTACCAGGAAGTAATACATTGAGAGTTACCTCTTGTTTTCAAATGTGTCCTGTGCATAGAGTTATGATGACAAACAATACATGGTTCAAATACATAGTTACATAAGTGAACAGGGTATACATTATATGCAAGACATTGCATGCCCAGTTAAAGATAATATATGATATAGGCATATGTAACAGTTACAGACCAGATTAAAATGTGAGACAGCTTTAGTTTTAAAAGAACTTAGACTGATGGCGGCTGTGAAAGTCTCCGGTAGATTGTTCCAGTTTTGGGGTGCATGGCAAGAGAAGGAGGAGCGGCTGGATACTTTGTTGAACCTTGGGACCATGAACAGTCTTTTGGAGTCAGATCTCAGATGGTAAGTACTGTAGGTAGTAGGAGTGAGGAGCTTGTTCTGATAGACAGGCAGCTTGCCCAGGATGTATTTGAAGGGAAGACATTAAAGATGAACTTTGCGCCTAGACTCAAGTAATGACCAATCTAGTTCTTTGAGCATTTCGCAGTGATGTGTGTTGTAGTTGCATTGGAGAACAAAACAGCATATTGAATTGTAAAGGGTATCAAGTTTGCCAAGCTGGGTTTGGGGTGCCGAGCCATATACTATGTCCCCATAGCCTATAATTGGCATTAGCATCTGCTGTGCGATACACTTTCTGACCAGCAGACTAGGGAGGATTTGTTCTTATAAAGTACACCTAGTTTGGCATAGGTTTTGGATATCAGGGTATCAATGTGCGTCCTGAATGTTAAATGGGAGTCAAACCATATGCCCAAGTATTTAAAACTAGTAACAGGGGCTAGGATGGTATTAGCATTGGTTCTCATCTGGAGCTCAGTCATTGGAAGCTTTAAAAATGCAGCCTTGGTCCCTAATACCATTGTTACCGTTTTGTCAGTGTTTAAAAACAGTTTGTTTTGGTTAATACAATTTTCAAGTCTCAAAAGTCAGATTGAAGTATGTGTTCAAGGTCGGAGAGGCTAGGGCTGTGTGAATATAAGATTGTGTCATCCGCAGACGTGTATTGAAGCTCCCTTACAAGCTGTAGGAAGATCATTGATGAACACTGAGAAGAGTAGGAGCCCCAAAACAGAACCTTGAAGGACACGGCAGGTGATATCCAAGGGGTTGGAGTTAGAGCCTGAGATAGACACATGTTGGGATCTACCTGATAGGTACATGTGACAGGGTGAAGTCAACCCCTATCAGTTATGCCTGGGAAACATATGTCTGAGTGCTTCATCCAGCACTCAGAAGGTTAACTCAGGAGGAAGCTAGGTAATCAGGAGGTAAGCTGACACCTGTTAACCAGCAAGGTATAAGAGGATGTTGTTACTGGCAGTAGCTGGCTGCTTTAGACCAGAGAACTCTGCTATGTAAGCTGCTAGCCAGACGGATTCACCAAACTAACGACTTCAACCAAAGTAAGACTTGTTCATTTGTTTTCCTGACTGCTTAAAATACACTTACGGTTTGGTAATGGTTTAGCCATCCAGCCTGCTAGATAGGCATGGAGTGTTAGTCAGTTCTCCCAATGTGGAGCAGGATTTGTTTTTGTTTAAAGGGACAGTGTACCCACATGTTATGTTATGCTGTGGAGAAATATAGCCACTGAACGTTTTCATTTATCCTGAAACTACACGTGTGGACTGTTCCCTGACCTCGGCTACAGGCCGTCCTGCCACAGGTGGTGTGAGAAATGGGATATCGGATGGCCCCTGTATCTGAAGGGCCACACAAAAAAAAATGGAGAATTTTTTTTCTCAGTTCCTTGAGCAACAGCTCCGGCTAGCAGAAAAACAAGCTGAGCAACAAGCCCATTAAATAGAATGGCAGGCCAAGCAAGCAGAACATCAAGATCAGCAAGCTGAGTGACAAGTCCAGCAAGATAAGCAACAGGCCCGGCGAGAGGAAAAGCTACTCCAACTGCTAGTCGAAGGCCCGGCCTCAGGCCAACCAGAGATTCCAAATAACCCACCGGTGATGCTGCCTAAAATGAAGCCAACCGACGACCGAGAGGCATTTCTCCTCACTTTTGAAAGGGTAGCCATGGACCACGGTTGGACAGTTGATCGCTCGGTAACGACTCTGGCTCCACTCCTCATAGGAGAAGCTCAGGCAGCCTACCAGGCTCTTCCAGCAGACGAGGCCATGGACTATCAGCAACTGAAGGCTGCTATTCTGGATCTCCTAGGCCTCACTCCAGAGACCTACCGACAGCGATTCCAGACAGTTAAATATACAAACAGAGACAGACCCAAGGTCGTAGCCCACCGCTTAGTAGACTTATGTACCAGGTGGATACAACCGGAGAAGCATACCAAGGCAGAGATCCTTGAACAGTTTGTGCTCGAGCAGGTCATACAGATACTGCCCCCTCCTCCCGCTCCTGGGTAAAAAGACATGCTGCATTTTCCCTTGATTCAGCAGTCCGCTTGGTGGAAAACTTCCTTGGTGACGACACCCAACAGGATAGCTGGGAACGGTCCGTGCGAATACCAGTTGCTTCTGGTTATGCCAGAGACAGGAGAGCCGACAATCGAGGGGTCTACAACCCGCCAGCTCGGGAGATCCAGTCAACCCGATCGGAAGACCCTTTCCCATCTCGGAGGGTTCCTGGTACAAACTCCCGCAGAGACGCCTGTCCCGGGTCCGAGGCCATTGGATCACTCAAGGGAGGCCACCACCCACAGTATTCCCCGAGATCCTGGACTCCCATCACCCATCCGGTGGAGAGGATACCACCACCAGCCAGAAGGGAGGATCCCATCCAACAGCGGAGAGGTCCAAACACCGAACCCCGTCGAGAGCTTCCGCTGATGACCGAGTTTGCGGACTCAGGAGATGATGAGATGGACTGTTCATATGGCAGAACCACTGTCACAGCTTCTCTCCGAGGGGACCACAATCCGTGGTTAGTCCCAGAATCTCTGGAGGGGAAAATAGTAAAAGCCATGTGTTGCAGGGTACATACAACTACACACGTGGGTTTCTTGACAAGGCTGTTATATTTTGAAAAATATACAGCACACAAAACAAAAATAGCTCTTTTTCAGCAACAAACGAAAATGGCTTTTCCTTCAGCAAACCGAACAAAACAGTTTCTCTTTAGCAGACAGTTTATATATATGCAGCTACCGTTTTTCTATGCAGGGGACAGAGAGTTCACAGTTTCACTACTTTGCTACTCAGACCTTGTTTTCAGGAATCACTTTAGCAGCTTACTCCTCTCTCATCAACAGCAAGCTTCCATCTGTCTACAGCCTGGGTTTTAACACACATTGATTAGGCAGCTGGGATCCAACTAATTGTCCTGAGGTTCCCAGCTGAAGTTAACCTAGTCAGTGCTGCACTGCAGACTAGACATAGGTTTTCCAGGCATATAACTGGTGGCTTTTGTTTACCCTGTCACATTCCTCCCCTGTTAGTGTGTGGCTAGGGCTACGCATGGCTGAAACCCGACCATCCACCCCTTCTCTAGAAAAGAAGTCAGCATTTGCGTTCTCTTTTCCCGGCCTATGCTGAATCTCAAATGAGAAGGGTTGGAGGGCCATATACCACCTAGTCAATCTAGCATTGGAATCCTTCATGCTATTTAACCACTTCAGTGGAGCATGATCCGTCACCAAAGTAAAATGGACTCCTGCCAGGTAATGCCTCAAAGGCTCGATTGCCCACTTTACTGCGAGGCACTCTTTCTCAATCACTGAGTAGTTTTTTTCCCATGGGAACAATTTCCTACTCAGGAAAAGGATAGGATGTTCAACTCCCTGAAACTGTTGTGACAATACTGCCCCTAGCCCTATCTCTGATGCATCTGTTTGCACTATAAAAGGGCTGTTGAAGTCTGGGCTTCTAAGGATGAGACCCTCTGATAGACACCTTTTTATGTCCTCAAAGGCTCTCTTGTGTAGGGGCACACTTTTGTGAGGTCCGTTAAAGGGGCTGCCACTTCCGAATAGTTGGGGATGAACCGCCGGTAGTACCCTGCTAAACCCAGCAGAGAGCGTACCTGCGTTTTTGTTTGGGGGGTCGGAACTTCTTTCAGGGCAGCTACCTTGTCGGCTAGTGGCCTTACTTTTCCACCTCCCACTGCATACCCTAAGTATTTGGTTTCCGCTTTACCCAAGGCACATTTCTTAGGGTTGGCTGTGAGCCCTGCCTCTCTTAGAGATTTGAGGACCGCTTTCAGCCTATTTAGATGGGCCCGCCAGTGTTTATTATAAATGACAATGTCATCTATGTAGGCTTCGGCATAAGTACTATGGGGCCTCAGTACCTTATCCATGAGTCTCTGAAATGTGGCTGGGCTCCAGGCAGTCCAAATGGCATTGTCACAAACTGGTA
Source organism: Ascaphus truei (assembly GCF_040206685.1). Classification (NCBI taxonomy): domain Eukaryota; kingdom Metazoa; phylum Chordata; class Amphibia; order Anura; family Ascaphidae; genus Ascaphus; species Ascaphus truei. The sequence goes on from NC_134486.1 coordinate 221,092,601, forward strand.
TAAACTCATGGGAGTGGCAAAGGCTGTTTTGCATTTGGACTTTTCCTCTAAGGGTATTTGCCAGAAACATTTTGTCAAGTCCAACGTGGATATATATTCCGCATTACCAAGGGCGTCAATTAATTCGTCCACCCTTGGCATGGGATATGCATCAAACTTGGATACCGCATTGACCTTTCGGAGGTCCACACAAAATCTTACCTTCCCATCGGGTTTAGGGACCATAATTAGTGTCTACACCATTCACTGCATGATTCCTCAATCACTCCTAAGTGTAACATTTCTTGTACCTCCTTCTCTACCAGAGCCCTACGACTTTCAGGCAACCTATAAGGACGGGAACGTACTTTTACCCCAGGTGTTGTCTCGATTGCATGGGAAATTAAGTTAGTTTGTCCTGGTAAGTCAGAAAAAACATCCTGGAATTGAGTAATTATTGCTAACAAGTCCCCTTTTTGTTCAGAGGACAACTGTTTACCCATTGGGATTTTATCGTCACTCCCGATGTTCTCCCGTGGAGGCTGAGGACCCAAGTCTGTTTCCTCCTCCACCGGGTGGATGAATAAAGACTGCTGCATCTTTCAGGGTTTCAGCAAGTTCACATGGTAAATTTGTTTACCCTTCCTGGACCCTGGTTGAGCGATCTCGTAATCCACATCACCCCGTACGGCGGAGTACTTCGAATGGGCCCTGCCATTTGGCCAGGAGTTTACTCTCGCAACTGGGTAACAATAACATCACCTGGTCTCCTGGGTGAAACACTCTCATGCGAGCATTCTGATTGTAATGTCTCTCCTGACTGTCTTGGGCTGATCTAAGATTCTCCCTGGCAAAATGGCTGATCACATCTAGGCGCTTCCTAAGGTCTAGTACATATTGCAGGGTATTCTTAGAAGGGGACTGCTGTTCCTTCCAGGACTCCTTTAGGAGGTCTAGGATACCCCGGGGTTAGCGGCCATAGAGCAATTCAAATGGAGAGAATCCCGTGGAGGCCTGGGGAACTTCCCGCACTGCAAACAGCAGAAAAGGGAGAAGTTCATCCCAGGCTCTCTTCTCTGAATCTACAAATTTCCTCAGCATCACTTTTAGAGTTCGGTTAAATCTTTCCACCAATCCGTCAGTCTGTGTATGGTAGACCGATGTCCGAACAGACTTGACCTCTAGTAACTTTAAGACATCCTGGGGAAGACCAACCCGTGAGAATAGTTCCAACAACTTGTTGGCTACTTGCTTTGCCGTTGCTGTTCTCAGGGGGAACGCCTCAGGATATCTTGTCGCATAATCAACAATTACAAGGATAAACCTGTGTCCTTTCGCAGAAGGTACTATAGGTCCTACCAAGTCTACCCCAATCCTCTCAAAGGGAACTGACACCAAGGGTAGAGGAACCAAAGGGGCTGGTTTTTGTCCTTTTGGACTAGTTAGCTGGCACTCCGGACATGCTGCACATAGCTTAGCAATATCACTATGCATCCCTGGCCAATAGAATCGGAATGAAATACGGTCCAATGTTTTATCCCTGCCCAGGTGACCACCCCAAGGGACAGTATGGGCTAGAGTGAACACAGATTTAACAAATGCCTTGGGAACCAATATCTGTCTGGTGACCTTCCCTGTTTGTGTCTGCCTATTCACCCTATATAGAATATCCTTTGATAGCTCAAAATGGGGGAACACTATCACCCCCTGTGCATCTAAAATCTGTTCATCAATTTTCACCACCTTGTCATACTGTCTAGCAAGGACTGGGTCTTCCCTTTGCTTCTGGCAAAAGTCAGGGATGTACAGGTCTGGTAAATCTCCAGGGCCCATATCCCCCTCCCTTTGGCCATCCCCAGCCATCACTTGTGACCTCTGACTACTAGAATGGTCACCTTGAGACCCAGATTTCTGCAACCAGTCCTGTTTGTTCAAGCGTCTTTGCTTCCGAGTCTTTTGAACCCGGTGTCTACTGGGAAAAAGGTCTGCCGAGAAGGGGAACAGTTTACCAGGGTTCTCCTGGGCCCTAGAAGGAGGCTCCTCGTGAAAGACTGGGGCTATTAGGTCCGAAAAGAAAGTCCAGTCCCGACCGAGCACAATGGGGGCAGGGAGCCAAGGAGCGACTCCTACTTCAAGGTAAGCCTCCTGACCTTTTACCTGTAGCCGGATTTTGGCCATTGGATAGCGTTTTACATCGCCGTGTATACATTCTATGCTCCATTTGGAGTCAAAAGAACACACGTTGGGCGGTAACAGTTCCTGGAGGACCAGAGTTTTCCCAGAGCCCGAATCTACAAGGGCCTGGACAGTTTTTCCCCCAATCAGGGCTGGAAGTAGCCAGGGCTTGTAATTTTCTCCAGTAAAGGCCGAAGCGACTGTCCTGCTGAATGAACACTCCATCAGTGGACAGTCCACATACCGGTGGCCTTGTTCTCCGCAGGCAGAACATGGAGAGGGTTCCCTCGCAGGAGGGGGCTGTGGATAGCGCTCCGCTGGACTGGTTACTGGAGACCAGGCATCTGGTGGGTCCTGTTGTCGACGTCCTCGGAAGTTCCTCTCATTTTGCGAAGAGCCGACATCCGGAAGGAGATGAGGATCTCTGCGGGGACCAGCATTTGGACTCCGTCCTTGCTGGAACGACTGCTCCTTCCGTTGAACTTGGGGTTCCGTGACGGGCCGTAGGTTCCCCATTGATCTGACCTCCCTCTTTGGGTGTCCGCAAGTGCCGGTGGAGTCGGGTCCAGGACACTCGCCTGCTGCTCAGCCCCAAGGAAGTTCTCCATCAGTTGGACCGCCAAAGCTAGGGTTTCAGCAGCGTGGCGTTTTACCCACGAGCGTGCGGAAAGGGGTATTATTTGTAGAAATTGTTCCAAAACCACCTGCTCAAGAATTGCCTCCTTAGTGCACTCCTCGGGTTGTATCCAGTGCGTACATAAGTCCAATAATCGCTGAGCGAGGACCCGGGGTCTCATCTTAGCGGTGTACTTCATGTTCCGGAACTGCTGCCGGTAGGTCTCTGGGGTCAGACCTAAGCGATCCAGTATGGCGGCTTTTACTTGTCGGTAGTCCATTGCCTGATCTGTAGGTTGGCCCTGATATGAGGCCTGGGCTTCTTCTATGAGGAGCGGGGCCAAAGCAGTTGCCCAGCGATCTGCAGCCCAGCCCTGAGCTTCGGCGACTCTTTCAAATGTTAGTAAAAAAGCCTCTGGATCCTCATTCGGAGCCATTTTCCTCAGGAGTATCGGGGGTCTGCTGGCCAGTTCTGCACCGGCAGACCCTTGGAATTGGGTCAGCAGCTTGGAAATCCGCTCATCCTGTGCTGTCTGTAGTCTCTCATCTCTCTCCGCTTGCAGCCGGGCCTGCTCGCACAGAAACGCTTCAACATTTCTTCCATTCTTGTGTGTGTGTGTGGCCCTTTAACTGCAGGAGCCTTTTGAAAAAAAACAAATCTCACTTCTTGACAACCATATGTTGCAGGGTACATGCAACTACACACGTGGGTTTCTTGACAAGGCTTATTTATTTTGCCTTGAAAAATATACAGCACACAAAACAAAAATAGCTCTTTTTCAGCAACAAACGAAAATGACTTTTCCTTCAGCAAACCGAACAAAACAGTTTCTCTTTAGCAGACAGTTTATATATATATGCAGCTACCCTTTTTCTATGCAGGGGACAGACAGTTCACAGTTTCACTACTTTGCTACTCAGACCTTGTTTTGAGGAATCACTTTAGCAGCTTACTCCTCTCTCATCAACAGCCTCCCTCTGTCTACAGCCTGGGTTTTAACACACCTTGATTAGGCAGCTGGGATCCAACTAATTGTCCTGAGGTTCCCAGCTGAAGTTAACCTAGTCAGTGTTGCACTGCAGACTAGACATAGGTTTTCCAGGCATATAACTGGTGGCTTTTGTTTACCCTGTCACACCATGCTGGACTCGGGATCTGGAAAAACCCTGATCCTAAAGGGCCTAATTCCAAGCAACAGACTATCCTATGACTCTCCGTGGAATATCGAGTGCATCAATGGGGATACAAAGAGATACCCGACGGCAAACATTCTACTGCGTATCAAGGATCAAGAGGCTAGCCTGCTAGTGGGAGTTGCTCCCTGGCTACCTGCTCCTGTTCTACTTGGCAGAGACTGTCCCTACTTCGAAAAATTGTAGGCCCCTACTCCTACGGAGCCTATTTCTCTGGTACCGGAGAAGCCCGGAGACTTGTTTCCTTTTCCCCCAGAGATTTTTCCCCGTAGACACCATGTCCCAAACACACATAAACAGAGATGTGCGGAAAAAGAGGACTGGTTAAGAAAGGCTGGGACTCTTGGTAACATTAGTCAGCCCAAAAGACTGCAGGTCATGGCCGGAGATGATCAGGGTGGGGAACCGATAGATACGGGAATTTTGCCAGACCTGGATCTTCCTGACTTCCGTCAGAGGCAGAGGGAAGACCAAGCTCTGGCTAGACAATATGAGAAGGTGGTACAGGTCAACAACAAGATAATGGATGAACAAGGTGTAAGAGTGTTTGCACATTTTGAACTATTGAATGACATCCTATATCGTGTGAATAAGGTTACACAAACAGGGGAGGTCATTCGACAGATGCTAGTCCCTAAAGGGTTGATTAAAACAGTGTTCACCCTAGCCCATAATCTCCCATGGGGTGGTCATTTGGGCAGGGATAAGACCACGGACCGCATCTTGTCCCGGTTTTACTGGCCAGGCATACATGGTGACATCATGAAACTATGTGAGACATGTCCTGAATGCCAGTTAACAAGCCAAAAAGGACAGAAGCCGGCTCCTTTGGTCCCTCTGCCCTTGGTAGCCGTCCCATTCGAGAGAATTGGGGTAGATCTGGTTGGGCCTTTAGAACCCTCTGCGAAGGGACATAAATTTATACTCGTTGTTGTAGATTATGCCACCAGATATCCTGAAGCCTTCCCGCTAAGATCAGCCACTGCTAAACAGGTTGCTCACAGGCTGTTAGAACTGTTCTCTAGGGTAGGACTTCCCCAAGTAATGTTAACTGACCAGGGAACAAATTTCATGGCAAAGTTAATGCAGGATGTCCTGAAGTTATTGGAGGTAAAATCCGCCTGGACCTCAGTCTACCATCCTCAGACCAATGGATTGGTAGAGAGGTTTAACCGTACTTTAAAAACCATGCTTAGGAAGTTTGTGGATACTGAAAAGCGAGCTTGGGATGAACTTCTCCCTTTCCTATTGTTTGCGGTACGAGAAGTTCCCCAATCATCCACAGGCTTCTCCCAGTTTGAGCTCCTATATGGACGCCAACCTCGGGGTATTCTCGACCTACTGAAGGAATCCTGGGAGGAGGAGCCCTACCCCTCCAAGAATACCCTTCAGTATGTCATAGACCTTAGAAACCGCCTAGACATGATAGGTCGGTTTGCTAAGGAAAACCTCAAATTTGCTCAAGAACGTCAAGAGAGGCAGTACAACCAAAATGCCCGCTTGAGGGTCTTCCAACCTGGGGACCAAGTGATGCTATTACTACCGACAGAGAGTAAACTCCTTGCAAAGTGGCAGGGTCCTTTCCAAGTTCTCCGCCGCACCGGGGAGGTGAACTATGAGATCTCTCAACCAGGGTCTAGGAAGGGTAAACAAATCTACCACGTAAACCTCCTGAAACCCTGTAAAACGATGAGATCGCTGTTCATCCACCCTCGGGAAGAGAGACGGATTTGGGTCCACAGCCTCCAAAGGGTAGTACGTACAATGACCATCAGGTTCCCATGGGAGGGCAGTTAACAACGGAACAAAGGTCAGACCTACTAGAATTATGTGACCAGTTCCCAGATGTTTTTCTGAGCTGCCAGGGCAGACTGATTTAGTGTCCCATAGGATTGAGACAGAACCTGGATTAAAAGTATGGTCCCATCCCTATAGATTGCCAGAGGGCCGAAAAGACCTAGTAGAGAGGGAGATAATAGACATGTTGGAATTGGGCGTGATCGAGGAGTCCCACAGCGAATGGTGTAGTCCTATAGTGTTGGTCCCTAAACCAGATGGGAAGGTGAGGTTTTGCGTGGATCTGCGAAAGGTAAATGCTGTATCCAGATTCGATGCATAGCCAATGCCTAGGGTGGATGAATTGCTTGACTCTCTTGGTAAAGCAGAGTATATCTCCACCCTAGATCTCACGAAAGGATATTGGCAGATACCTCTAGCGGAAGAATCCAAATGCAAAACTGCCTTCGCCACCCCTCTCGGTTTATACCAATTCGTCACTATGCCATTTGGGTTACATGGGGCTCCAGCCACGTTCCAAAGGTTAATGGACAAGGTGCTACGACCCCATAGAACATATGCCGCGGCCTACTTGGATGACATTGTCATCTATAGCAGACACTGGCAGTCTCATATAAAAAGGTTAAGGGCAGTCCTAACGTTCTTAAGAGAAGCAGGGCTCACTGCAAATCCGAAAAAATGTGCCCTGGGTAAATCCACTACAAAATACTTGGGCTATGCCGTTGGGGGAAGGATAGTAAGGCCACTAGCTAGCAAGGTGGCCGCCATAAATGAAGTCCCCACCCCACAGACAAAGACACAGGTACGCTCCCTTTTGGGGTTAGCAGGGTATTACAGGCGGTTTATCTCCAATTTTTCAGAAATTTCTGCACCCCTAACAGATCTGACAAAAAAGAGTGCCCAGACCCAAGTTAAATGGTCTTGGGAGTGCCAAGACGCCTTTGACATGCTAAAAAAGTGCCTGTTAGAGGGCCCCGCTCTTTGGAGCCCAGATTTTAAAGAGCCCTTCATCATCCAGATGGATGCCTCAGAGGTAGAACTGGGAGCAGTGCTGTCCCAGCAATTTGATGGTGTTGAGCACCCCATACTGTTCATCAGCCGGAAGCTGTTCGAAAGGGAAGTGAGGTATTCCGTCATTGAGAAGGAGTGCCTCGCTGTAAAATGGGCAATTGAGGCCTTGAGACATTATGTCGCCAGAGTACACTTCACCCTGGTCACTGACCATACGCCCTTGAAATGGTTAAACACCATGAAGGACACAAATTCAAGGTTGACCGGGTGGTATATGGCCCTCCAGCCCTTCTCTTTTGATATACAGCATAGACCTGGAAAGGACCATGGAAATGCCGATTTTTTTGTCAAGAGAAGGAGTGGAGGGTCAGGCTTCAGCTGTGTGGGACCTTAGCCACACACAAACAGGGGAGGTATGTGACAGGGTGAAGTCAACCCCTATCAGTTATGCCTGGGAAACATATGTCTGAGTGCTTCATCCAGCACTCAGAAGGTTAACTCAGGAGGAAGCTAGGTAATCAGAAGGTAAGCTGACACCTGTTAACCAGCAAGGTATAAGAGGATGTTGTTACTGGCAGTAGCTGGCTGCTTTAGACCCGAGAACCTTGCTATGTAAGCTGCTAGCCAGACGGATTCACCAAACTAACTACTTCAACCAAAGTAAGACTTGTTCATTTGTTTTCCTGACTGCTTAAAATACACTTACGGTTTGGTAATGGTTTAGCCATCCAGCCTGCTAGATAGGCCTGGAGTGTTAGTCAGTTCTCCCAATGTGGAGCAGGATTTGTTTTTGTTTAAAGGGATAGTGTACCCACATGTTATGTTATGCTGTGGAGAAATAAAGCCACTGAAAGTTTTCATTTATCCTGAAACTACACGTGTGGACTGTTCCCTGACCTCGGCTATAGGCCATCCTGCCACAGTACAGTATAAATGAAGCAGTGTAAAACATGCTTCCCTATTCCAGCGCACTGGAGTTTGTTAAGCAAGATAACATGATCAACAGTATCAAAAGCCTTTGCAAAATCTAGGAATATTGCACCAGTGACTTGTCCCCGTTCCATTCCACACTGGATCTCAATGCAAACTTTTATCCGGGTAATTACCGTGGAGTTTTTGGGGCGAAAGCCAGATTGGAATTGGCTATGGAAATTTGTCTTGGTATAGCAATCGCTTAATTGGGAGTGAACACATTTTTCCATGACTTTAGATAGTATTCGGAGAAGAGAGATTGACAGTGTTTTTGTCCCCACTATTGAAGATTGGGACAACTCTGGCATAGGGATATGACCTGCAGAAAGAATAGCGTGGATTAGGGAAGTAATCGGGTTGGCAATGGCTGGTGCACCAAGTCTTAGGAACATAGATTGCAGTAAGTCAGGTCCAGTCAGGTCCAGTAAGTTAGAGGAGGAGACTTTGCACCCATACCTGTCTGCACCATGATGTGTCAATAAAGAATCTTTTTATTTCACCGCTACTGTCCTGTGGAGTCCTGTTGTTCCGCTGTGCTCTGCATTGCCGCATCCTGTGGTTACCAGATTAGTTTAATTTGACGAGCGCTTGTGTAATCTCCTCTTCAGATACTGGGACAAATTGAAAATCGTGGGCAGTGTTGGGAGAGGGTTGGGCTATAGGGGTGCTCCCAGAATTACATTTGTGGTTTGGGTTGCGTTTCATTAATAAGTTAGTAGCATACCCCACAAAGTATTCATTAAATGCAATTGCAATGTCAGTGGGATTTGTCAGAGTAATATTCTCCTTAGTGGTATAACTTGATTGTTGATGGCTAGACGGCTGGAATATATTGTTGATAACCTTCCAGAAGTTAGCTGGGTTTTATGTATTCTGGCGAAGTTTGTCAGAGTAATATTGTGCTTTTGCATGCCTTGTTTGCCTTGTGCACATATTCCGCAGGCATCTGAAGTTATTAAGATCCTTTGTAGTGCCAGTTACTTTGTAGCTTTTCCACAAGGTAGAGCGCTTTAAGATCAGAGTTAACTCACGGAAGGTAGATCACTGGATAGTATTTGGCGGTTCTTTTATATTGAATATGAACAGATGCTCTAGCAAATGTTGTGATAATTGTTTTTTCGTCTTGTGTGGCAGAATGTGTAGCGAAGAGTCGTAGCTCTCTGAATCTTTATAACACTATCAATGCTATGCTGGACTTCTTTGTGGCAATAGCCTCTCTCAATGAATCTCTTAGCCATTTTTGTAATCTCTTTTTTATTTTTTTTTTAGCTTCATCGGGTTTGCTTATGTAACTGTGTGTCCCCCCCTCCCCCCCACCAAATCGCAGATAGGCGCCATTACAGGGTGTGTGTTGCATTACCTGCTGGCAACAGGAGGGCTGAGTTGTCCACCGATGGTAATGGGGACACAGGAACAGGCTTCTGGGGTTCATACCCCACATATATCTTTAGCAGTGCAGCGCCTCCATCTGCCGTAGACTCCAGGAGCTGAAGGTGATCTCTCATGGTAGAACGTATTACCTCTCTCCCCAGTAAGGTCACGCACCAGGCAGGAGGTATATTGCAAACAGGAATGGTTTATTACTATACTCTCCAGTAACAGGAACAAGGCAGGATCTGCCCAATACAGTCTCTCAGACTGGATATTGTCCCTGGACCGCCACTACAGGCCAAGGGCACCTGCAGCTGTCCTAGCTCTTCCCCACCTCCCTAGTGGGGGCAGAGGTAAGGTACCCACTCCCTGCCCCCGAAGGGGAAGAGGAATAGAGTAGGCCCAATATGCAGCCTCTCCAATGTGTGACCTGCCTTCCTTAAGTGATGGAAGGCCCTCCTAACTTTCCGGAGGTCCTGCCCTTAAGTACAGACAGGAGCCGGGCACCCTGTTGTCCCAGCTACAACAGGATGTACCACCCCCTGCTTTCACTCAAGTGCAGTACCACGGGTGAGGGGAAAAACCCCATACCAACTACTGGCAACTTGACAGTGCCAAGGTTTACTGCCAGCCCATTGGGCAGAATAGTAGTCAGGGGTGACCTGGCTACACTTAACATCCGCAAAGCCCTTAGTATTTGGGAGAAAGCCAGACCTCGTTTTAAAGGGAAAGGGCAAAAACAACAATGTAAATGTGAGCAGAGATACCGCCATCTGACCTGTCTCTACTGCTAGTCTCTACTAGTTTACCAGTCAATAACTTCCAGTTAGGCTCACACCTTTAGGTTAACTGGAGAAAACAGAAAAAAGAAAGCACTAAACACCCCAAAAAGGAGAATCAAGACGTAGACCCTGATATAGGTAGACAGAGAATATTTCCACAATAAATGTACAGTGATAATGTAATAAATAATGTGTGAAAAAACCTCTAAATGTAGTATCACGATTCACAATATTTTTAGTCCTGCAGCTGAAGTCCAGTAAAGAGGGATTTCCACATCCCTTCAGAAAGCAACTGTAATGGTGGAAAGCTGGACGTTCCAATGGCGTGTGGACTAAGAAGAAATACATACAGTATGTGGGATCACATTACACTTCAAATGACACTATATGTGCTTATATATATGTAAGTGCACTTAGCTTGATTAGAGTTGTTCTCTCTGCAGTGGTAAATGATATAGCCTAATAGATAAACTGTTTGGATTTATTATTATCATTTATTTATAACGCGCCAATAAGTTTTGTAGCACAGTAAAATAGGTTTAGAGAATGAAAACAATAAAATAACAAACATTAAAGATGCAGTTCAAGCTGTCATTTGAAAAAAATAATTCATTCAATATATGCATCAATACAATCTACACCCTGACAAGTGATTAGTTAAGTTGATGATCGATCGCTGAAATTCGGCTGGGGTTTCACTAGATGCATCTTGGATAATCTTCTGCTGCACTGACAGCCAACGTTCTGTGAGGAAGATCATGTGACCAGGCAGGGACCAGAATCAATTGGGTCACTGCTAGAGATGGCAGGACTCAAATATGTGATGTTGTTTCAGAAGGGGAAGGGGATGTGACTTTGTAAATCAGGCCTCAGCCATACTGAGCCACTAATTGAGCCAGCTGTGCTGAAGTAGGGATATCCTGAAAACCTGGCCTGTTTGCGGCCCTCGAGGACTGGAGTTGTGCAGGCCTGTTGTAAATGGTTGCTATAGGAACAAAAATGCTTGTTACATTAAGAATAAATTAAAAATGTCTTTAAAAGTGTGTTTTTTATTTTTTTTCAAATGCTACAAGTATTTTCTCACAGTACAGAACTGATGTATTTATTTTTTAAATACACACGTAGGATATTGCTTGAACTGCACCTTTAAGCAATACATTTTAAGGAAGCAAACTAATAAATAAAAATCATATCCCTTTGTAAGGGCTAACGTACTGTAGTTTCCCAGTCCCTATCTGCAGGGCTGGGAAGATAAGTCTCTTTCCAACCTATGGCTCCAGAAGACCAAAGAGGTAACTGTAAAAATTATTATTATTATTATATAGTACAATTCTATAGTGCTTATCTGCCAAAGGGTTTAACTAAATTTATTTATTTATTTATAAAATATTTTACCAGGAAGTAATACATTGAGAGTTACCTCTCGTTTTCAAGTATGTCCTGGGCACAGAGTTAAGTGAAATAATACATGGTTACAAATACAGTTACATAAATGAACAGGGTATACATTATATACAGACATTGCATGCACAGTTAAAGAAAATATATGTTATGTGCGTATGTAACAGTTACAGACCAGATTAAAATGTGAGACAACCTTAGATTTGAAAGAACTTAAACTGGTGGTGGATGTGAGAGTCTCTGGTAGGTTGTTCCAGTTTTGGGGTGCACGGTAAGAGAAGGAGGAACGGCCGGATACTTTGTTGAGCCTTGGGACCATGAACAGTCTTTTGGAGTCAGATCTCAGATGATAGGTGCTGCATGTGGTAGGGGTCAGGAGCTTGTTCAGGTAGCTGGGTAGCTTGCCCATAAAGAATTTAAAGGCAAGACAGGAAAAGTGAACTTTGCGCCTAGACTCTAGTGATGACCAATCTAGTTCTTTGAGCATTTCGCAGTGATGTGTGTTGTAGTTGCATTGGAGAACAAAACGACAAATTGAATTGTAGAGGGTGTCAAGTTTGCTAAGGTGGGTTTGAGGAGCCGAGCCATATACTATGTCTCCATAGTCAATAATTGGCATTAGCATCTGCTCTGCGATACGCTTTCTGACCAGGAGACTTAGCGAGGATTTGTTCCTGTAAAGTACCCCTAGTTTGGCATAGGTCTTGGTTGTCAGGGTATCAATGTGCATCCCGAATGTTAAGTGGGAGTCAAACCATAAGCCCAGGTATTTAAAACTGGTAACAGGAGTTAGGGTGGTGTTAGTGTTGGTTCTAATATGGAGCTCAGTCGCTGGAATAAAAAGACCCTTACTCATGAGCAGATAAGCACTGAAGTATTGTACAATATAATAATAATAGGGAGATAAAGTGACTTGCACAGGGAGATAAAGTGACATGCCCAAGGTCACAAGGAGCCAACACCGGGAATTGAACCAGGCTCCCCTGCTTCAAACTCAGTGCCAGTCAGTGTCTTTATTCACTGAGCCACTCCTACCTGTGCCGTGTCATTTTGAATGTTGCGCTGGCCTTTCTGTTTTTGATTGACACACTGGGACCACATCTCACCGCCGGGATTCTGATTCCAGCGCTCAACCACACCCGTTGTGTTTTACTCACATGTATGCGAGCAAAGATTGTTTTATTTTGGTGTCGAATACATTTACTTATACAGACTGTTCTTGTCTGTTCCTCTTTTGTTTCCACTTTTCCAAGGTTCCCCCTGGCTGGGGGTTACTGGACATTGGACTACATTACACTAGTCCACAGAGACTGAGCACGTTTGCGTAAAAGCACCAATAATTTCTATTTTAGTTTAGTTGAGCATGGTTCACATTGTATTGTATTGTGAATTCACATCTCTGTTAATTCTACAATCAACCCCTCCCCCCCTTCATCCCCACTCCCCTGCACACTGCTGAAGGATACATCATTCTGTCTCACTGTCTCTTTAATCCATTTATAGCCCTGTCTGTTTCTTCCTTCTCTACATTATCTGCTTTAGATGACTATCTTGTTTTTCTTTTTTTTTCTTTTTTTACATTTGTGCTAAGATCGTGGAATCTTTGCTGACCTGAGGAAAAGAGGAGAACTCTCAAAAGTTTGTCTTTGTTAGCCCAAATAAAAAAACCCCACCCAGTCACCCCACCACCCAGCCACCCAGTCACCCCACCACCCCGTCACCCCACCACCCGTCACCCAGTCAGTCACCCCAACCCCCCACCCAATCGCCCTCTCTGTCTCTCGCCCTCTCTCTATCCCTCTCTCTCGCCCTCTCTCTGTCTCTCTCACCCTCTCTCTGTCTCTGTCTTTCTCTCTCCCTCTCTCACCCTCTCTCACCCTCTCTCTCTCATCCCTCTCGCTCTTTCTCACCCTCTCGCTCTGTCTCACCCTCTCGCTCTGTCTCACCCTCTCGCTCTGTCTCACCCTCTCGCTCTGTCTCACCCTCTCGCTCTGTCTCACCCTCTCAGTCTGTCTCTCGGTCTCACCCTCTCTCTCTGTCTCTCGGTCTCACCCTCTCTCATTGTCTCTCTGTCTCACCCTCTCTCTGTGTCTCTGTCTCACCCTCTCTCTCTGTCTCACCCTCTCTCTTTGTCTCACCCTCTCTCTTTGTCTCACCCTCTCTCTTTGTCTCACCCTCTCTCTCTGTCTCACCCTCTCTCTCTGTCTCACCCTCTCTCTCTGTCTCACCCTCTCTCTCTGTCTCACCCTCTCTCTCTGTCTCACCCTCTCTCTCTGTCTCACCCTCTCTCTCTGTCTCACCCTCTCTCTTTGTCTCACCCTCTCTCTTTGTCTCACCCTCTCTCTTTGTCTCACCCTCTCTCTTTGTCTCACCCTCTCTCTTTGTCTCACCCCTCTCTTTGTCTCACCCTCTATCTGTGTCTCTCACCCTCTCTCTGTCTCTCTCGAGCCCTCTCTCTGTCTCTCTCGAGCCCTCTCTCTGTCTCTCTCGCACCCTCTCTCTGTCTCTCTCACACCCTCTCTCTGACTCTCTCACACCTTCTCTATGTCTCTCTCACACCCTCTCTCTGTCTCTCTCACACCCTCTCTCTCTGTCTCTCTCACACCCTCTCTCTGTCTCTCACACCCTCTCTCTCTGTCTCTCTCACATCCTCTCTCTCTCTCAGTCTCTCTCACACCCTCTCTCTGTCTCTCTCACACCCTCTCTCTATGTCTCTCTCACACCCTCTCTCTACGTCTCTCTCACACCCTCTCTCTACGTCTCTCTCACACCCTCTCTCTACGTCTCTCTCACATCCTCTCTCTATGTCTCTCTCACACCCTCTCTCTGTCTCTCTCACACCCTCTCTCTATGTCTCTCTCACACCCTCTCTTTATGTCTCTCTGTGTTTCTCACCCACACTCTCTCACTCTGCCTCACACCCACACTCTCTCACTTTCTGTCTCACACTCTGGATCTGGATCTCTTATTTACCCTATATATCTTAACTGCCCTATAATACACCGAAATAACCTATACTGCTTTCTTCCAAATCTAACTCTCGAGCTTCACACGGAAGACATCGGAATCCCCCTCTAACCCAGAAGACAGGTAAGGAACACATCCCCTCCAATGTATAACATTGCTGGAATGCGGGTACCTGGATATTGAGGGACTGCGGATCAGGTAAGATCCCAGGCGGGATTGTTGCTTTAGAAATGGTGAAGCGGGGACGTCCTGACACTGGTTAAGGGGTTCAGGAAACTAGTCATTCACATCTGGGTTTTTGTTCTAGATTCGACACACACACACACACACACACACACACACACACACACACACACACACACACACACACACACACACACACACACACACACACA